>NC_142939.1:2674606-2684606 GCF_046866305.1 Octopus bimaculoides | reverse complement strand
TATCTGAAGAGTTGTGTGTACCAGTAGATAGTTGCAGAAAGATAGAATATCGATATCAACACTACTTACTTTAATCCTCATCTTTTGTGTCCTAAACAAGAGAAAAGAACTTAAATGAAACATCTGAACTGAATTTAACAGTAAATATGATTAATAGATGTGTACAAGTTGTAGGGATGTATTTAGCTTTTGCCGCAAGAAAGAAATATCTAGACTTTCTCTTAGTTATAAGATGTATCTAGTTGTGTGAATGTGTGAGTGTTTGTGTGCACACATACAGACACACACACTCACTATACACATATGTATACATACACACATGTGTGTACACATATATATCCTTATATAACTACAAACTGATATATGCACAGGCATGTATAGATATGTGGATATGTTCTTGTGTACACATGTGTGTGTGTGTGTATAGACACAGGCACACATATAGATATATATGTATGTACACACATACACACATGTATTCATACACATGCACATGCACGTGCATGTACAATTGAGCACACACACACGTGCGTGTACAATCGTGCACAAACCTACATATTCACCTACCTGATTAGGTATTAATATTTGTTTCTTTGCCTGCAGGTTTGGTTATTGTGTGATTCATTTCCATAAAACCAGATTACAAGAATCATTGTTACAAGTAATAATATAAAAAGGGTGAAAATATTGAGTTGAATTTGGAAAGGAAGAGAAAACCAATGAGAGAGAGAGAGAGAAGAGAAGAAAAGGAGAACATGTATGTTGGAAGAATATTCTAGCAGGATTGTGAAGAAAGATGAAGAGATAATGGTAAAAGCCAGGTTAATCAGGTGACGAGCAGGAACTGCAAAAACCTGGTAACCTATGATACTTCATCAGAAATCTACTGAATGCACCAAACTGTCTTATTCTTTGATTTTCTATATACAAAATATGTGTATAATAATTATCTATGTAAATATTCGATCAGTAAATTATGTATGAAACATCCCGTCCCCATTGATGAGTCCTTCCTTTCCATTGTCATTCAACAATCACATGTCAAACTATTATTTATACATTCTTTGTTTGGTTATTCTACTAAGAGAGTTTGGATAGATGAAGGCCTTTCTTTCCTCTTATTAAAGACAGTCATTGAAGGAATCTCTATGTGATAATTTGACCTGCTAGAACTATCAGCCAAATCACCCTCATATCATACCATATCTTCTTAAAAAATTTGCAGGAACAGTAAGGATATGAATGAACCCATGAGAAATATTAACGATAAAAGGAACCAGATTGGTGTGTAAAAGAGGAGGCTACAGTGCTCTTTAATTGTATGAATTTGATAACAATGACAAAGAAAAGTATAGTAAATACTATACAAGATACATTTTTGATGTATTGGAATTAGTTTTGTTCTGAGCAACAATAAACAAACGCCTGGTGGTTGTTGTGACTGAGCTTGAATGAGAAAGGGAGATAATCCCAAGAATCAAGAATTCTCTGAAACTGATTTGTTATTTGAAGGCAGCCATTATTATCACCAGACAATGGTTGTTTCTAGAAGCAAAGGGACCTTCAATAAATTAAGAATCTATATTGCACGGTATTTGTGTTGTTGGGAGGAGATATAGGCTTTTGGTAACGTGATGCTGGTAAAGTGAGTGTGTTAAACGGCAGGTAGAATTTAATCTTTAATCAAGAGAGAACTCATATTTCAAATCTAAACAGCACAGAGTACAATTAACTTATTTTCTGAACTGGAAGCAAAGGAATAAGTTGAGGATAAAGTGCAATCGAAGTCTTCATATGTTTCAGGCAAAAGGAAAGATATGGAAATGTAAATATATCAGATGAGAAACGTCAATAGAATCAGCAGATAAAATAAAAGATGCAGTTGGGGTGGAAACATTTATCAGAAACCTTAACGGGAAATGAAATAAAACAACAATAAAGAAGCCATGAAAAATATGGAAACTGTTTCAAGTGTATGAGACATAAAGGCAGATCTGTTGCTAAGTATCGGTGATACAGGCTCTGCATTAAGATGGAATGGCGGTGAGGGAAGGTGGGCAGCGGTATGGTGGCTGTTAATTAGTTAGATATAGCTATATATTTGATAGCTATCTTCACTTTGATGGAAAATATTATTTCAATCAAGTATTTGTTTGAGTTCAACACTAATAAAAGATTAAAGTTGTTGGCAGCAGATAAAATCCATTCATTCCAGAATTATTATCATTATTAATAATAATAACACTTGTATCAGTAGTAATAGTAGTAGTAGTAGTAGTAGCAGTAGTAGTTACAACAACAATAACAACAACAATAATAATCTCATCAGTAACAATGAAGCAATAATAAAACTAGCCACAAATTATTATCATCGTTATTATTACAATAATAAAAATGATAATAATTCAGTAATAATGGTAGTAGTATGAGCAGTTGCAGTCGGTGTTGTTGTTTCTATTATTATTGCAACAACAATGACAAGTGAGCCTAATTTAATCAAAAAGAAAAACATTTTAGTTTTCAAAGAGACAACAGAAAGCAATGCTTTTATTCAAGACATTCCTTTACACTTTGTTTTCCAATTCTATCTACGGACTGTGGACTGTAATCACCAAGAACAACAGAAATATAACTAGTTTAACGACAATTTGATTGACCTAGTCTTTAGGATAATTCAAAGTACATAACTAACATTAAAATCATGTTTTTCTGCAGGAAGCCTCGAAAGAGTTTGCCATTAACTTTGAATTAAGATGAGATGGCCAAGCAGCAAAGATATTAGATGACCTTCCCAGAGGTTAGGCGTTCAATATGTTTAAAGGATGTTGTGCTTCTTCAGGCCTATATTGCCTAAATATCAGAACTGCTTCCAGTCATTTGGAAATTCCAATATCCTGGGCAGTGGAATGTTCATTTATAATCTGCTTAATCCACAGAAATCCAGGATTTAAAAGAAGACTATATACAGGGTGTCCAGAAAGTCTGGGTACATGGGGATTAACACATACTTTAAGAAATTACTATTTCTTATATTTAATTATTTATGTTATGATTTTATTTACTCCATGTACTCAGACTTTGTGGACACCCTGTATATATATAGTTGAAATTTACAGAAAAACAAAAGATGAAGACATGTGTATGAACAACGAGCAGGTGTATTAGTTTGATGTTTGGGAAGGTGAGAAAGTCTTTTATGTTTTGGGCCTATGCTCTTCAAAAGAAAGAAATATGAGGAAATAAACAGAAAGAGAATGAAAGAATATCTTGTGGATTTAGTGATCAATCATGGCGATTGGTTGGGAAAAATAGTTTGACAAAAGAGCTAGGAAGAAGGGGAGATAATAAAGTACTGGTGATCCCAAAACGAAGGTGTGCGTGCATGTGTGTATGTGAGAGTGCGTAAGTATGTGTGTGTGGATAGGGACTAGTGATTTTGACATGTGGATGTTTGTGTATGTAAGTGTATGCGTCTGTAATGTGTGGGTGTGTGGATGATGGGGTGTGGGTGTGCAGATAATAGTGTGTGGTGTGGGTGCTGGGAAGTGGCAGTGCTAGTGTGTGTGGAGTAGTGTGGGGTGGTATGATGTGGTGTGGAGTGTGAGGATGGGGTGTGGGATGAGGATGTAGGGGTGGGGGGGAGGATATGGGTGTAGAGGTGTGAGAGTATATATATTGTCTAAACTGTATGACTTAGAAAATAAATAACACAGCGTAACACGATTTCTGTCTTTTGGGTAGCCATTATTATTTCCTGTTTGCTGATCCCTAGAAAGTATGAAAAATGGATAATGTTTCCTTCCAGCATTTGCTTTCGTTACATTTATTCAAACCCCAAAGAATCCCTCTTAACTCATGGCTATAATGCTTACCCAACTACTCCTGCTCATGATCAGAGATGTACATATTGTCAGCCACTAAGGAACATGCCTAAGTAGTTAAGCTCAAACAACTGACAAGTAAATCTGTGGTATTGAGCAGAATATTTACTATAACAATATTTCTGCTTCAGCAATCCAGTGCTGAATCTGCCTGAAATGTAATGGAAAATAGGTCAGTTTTAAAATGTGTGCATGCATCATCATCATCATCGTTTAACGTCCGCTTTCCATGCTAGCATGGGTTGGACGATTTGACTGAGGACTGGTGAAACCGGATGGCAACACCAGGCTCCAGTCTGATTTGGCAGAGTTTCTACAGCTGGATGCCCTTCCTAACGCCAACCACTCAGAGAGTGTAGTGGGTGCTTTTACGTGTCACCCGCACGAAAACGGCCACGCTCGAAATGGTGTCTTTTATGTGCCACCCGCACAAGCCAGTCCAGGGGCACTGGCAACGATCTCGCTCGAAAATCCTACAGGAGCCAGTCAGGCGGTACTGGCAACGGCCACGCTCAAAATGGTGCATCTCATGTGCCACCCGCACAAGAACCAGTCCAGGGGCACTGGCAACGATCTTACTTGGCTTGCCGGGTCTTCTCACGCACAGCCCATTTCCAAAGGTCTCGGTCCGTAGTCATCGCCTCGGTGAGGCCCAATGTACGAAGGTCTTGCCTCACCACCTCAGCCCAGGTCTTCCTGGGCCTACCTCTTCCACGGGTTCCCTCAACTGTTAGGGTGTGGCACTTTTTCACGCAGCTATCCTCCTCCATTCTCACCACATGTCCATACCAGCGCAATCGTCTCTCTTGCACGCCACGTGTGTGTGTGTGTATCCCTGTGTGTGTGTGTGTATCCCTGTGTGTGTGTGTATCCCTGTGTGTGTGTGTATGTGTGTGCACCAATGTTTGTATATATACATGTATATCTATGTCAATATATGTGAGAATATGTATAAGAATGTGTATTTGTTTTGGATAGGTGAATGTTTATATATTTGAATGTGTCTATAATTGCACACACACACACACACACACACACACACACACACACACACACACACACACGCACACACATACACATACACACACGCACACAAACACACACACACACACACTCCTGTGTCTGTATTTACTCTCACTTTAATACAAACATATTTCTCTGTTTACATTTGATACAGACATATTTTTCCTTTATGTTTATTTGTCTCAATAAAACTGTTTTATAAAGATGAATATAAAACATTGTTTTAGACTTTGATCGGTGTAAATACCTTTTCAGTTGATGATTCTCATCTTTATTTCACCATTTTCATTGTTTTTCAAATATCTTTTCAGATATGATAAGATTTAATTTTTTCCATTATATGTTTATAATTGACTGCATTCCCTCCTCTTTCTACCTCTCTACTGATCACCTTCTCTGCTACGCTTACCTTTTCTCCTCTATCTATGACCTTCTCCCCTTTTATTGTACTATAAATTTTATACTTTACTACACTGTTCAGTACTGTTGTGACTGTCAAGAGTGAGAGATGTATGGTAAGGGAAGAGAGATAATTCGTTGTCTCAGGAGGATGATCAATATAAAATGTGGGTGGAGAGGACAGTATTAAGACTGAAAGTTGGGATATCAAGCAGAATGGTTCTTGGTAGTGAGAAAGACAAGTGGTGTGTGTGTGTGTGTGTATTTCCACATGTGGATCTGTAAGTGCAGGGGAATAGTGCCAGATTCTCTATTTTTTAGGGCCTCTGAGACTCATAAAATCAAAAGAAGTTACCATGGAATGAGAAACCTTACCACAAAGAGCTCCCTGCAACAAATATCTAGTGGAGAGGCAGAAAGGCACCAGGGATGCTGAGTCCGACGCCAATGCTACAGCCCCATACCAGTCTGCCGCTTCATGTGAAGACGTGTTCCTGTGCCCAGTGAACGGCGATGCGGCCACGTGGGAGTTCAGTGACACATACGGCCTGACTGACCCAGTTTTCGGAGCCAATCCTTCTTCTGAAGGTACGGATCCATTTTGCCGACTTCCCTTACCTACATTGGCGCTATCAACGAGAGGCTGTACACCTTGGAGACCTGACTAGGGTGTCAGAGTAAGTCTCTCCTCCATCCTCATGACTGAAAAAAGCAAAGAGTCAGACTAAATACTGCAAGTTAAACAATTTTACTAATCCCCTTGTCTGGTTCAGTATTTTATTTTTTTGTATGTCTTTGAAAACTAAGCCTATTGCTATTTGACATATCTGAAATATAGTTTGCCCTTTGTCCATTGTGTATATTGAGCGTTGCATCAGGATGTCTTGATTTATTGCTTCAACATTTCCTCTCAAAACAAACCAAGATATCTCTTTTCATTGGTGAACTGAATTTATTATGAGATCATAATTAGACTATGTTTTAATTAATGATGGCTTCATTAATTATCAATTGCCATGAGTTATAAATGAGGAGCTTTGCATAACTGAGACGTGAATTTATATCTGCTTGTTTAATATATTGGTTATCACTTTGTCATTAGAGTTTACTAAATATTAAACTTTTCGAAACATCAGGCAGTTCCACACCAAATAATGGATTTCCAGAGAAAATATCATTACACTGCTCTGATGACGGACGAGAACGCTAACAGAGGTATGTTATCTAATGATGCTTTTAATCAGTGATTCTTAACTGGGGTCCATATAATTCTAGGGGTCATAATTTTATCTTGTTTCAACTCATGAGCTGTGGCCATGCTGGGGCACCAATTTCTTAAATATAATTTCTCATAATATTTAATTATAAAAATATAATAGGATCTTTATTCAAATGGCTATGATGGGTGGGTGGGGTGGGGGTGTCTACCTAAGTAAAATAGGAATCAAATGGGGTCAATAAGTAAAGAATGGTTGAGAACCACTGCTCTGAAACTTCCTTGGTAGTCTGAACTTCCTTTGTTATTTCAGAAAGACATATCTTTATATGTAGGTTTTTCTACCTTTGCTGTACTGCTACTACCCATACCAAGATATTGTACTCATTGTTTATTACATATATCAATGGAAGCATCAAGAAATTTTGATTTTCAATGGAATCTAGGCACATCAACATGTAGGATGCCAGAAATGGCTGGGAAGTTAAGCAGTTGTGGTCGATGAAAAAGGTGGTAGTAGTACCAATAATTGTTGGAGCTCTAGGAACAATGAGCAAAAATCTCGAGAAGTACAAGGAACAAATAGGGGCTGCAATAAGGCTGGAGCACTTGCAGAAAACAGCACTGCTTGGAACTGCTCAAATACTCCAGAAGGTGCTTGAAAAATAAGGGCTATTAACTTAGTTCACTGGTAGTGAACAGCTGACACTGTAATACATCTCCAGTATTAGAAGCTGTGCAAAGGCAATAATAATAAATAATGATTATTATTATTATTATTATTATTTTTAATTGGTAGAAGTTACAGAGTGAGTCCGGGGATGCAAAGTTTCGTAATTACCATACGTGCATCTTTCAGCTCTTCACTCACTTTGTAATTTGTGCCAATTAACAATTAATATACATACTCATCTATTGAGTTCTAATTTTGTTTGTAACATCAAACACACACACACGTGGAATGTGTTTATGCAAAATATACAAGCAGAAAAGAGGAGCCTTAATTAATCACCTGAGCCTAGAGATCTCATTATATCACCATTAGCTTCCTAGAAATAGCAGTTAATTGTTTCAAATTGTATCTCTTTGGTAGTAAAAAAGGATACTTTAGAAAATATTCTAGATATCCAAAAAAGATGGGTCAGTCATGGTTGGAAGTCTTTTGATCATAGGTCTACTTGATTAGAGCTAAACTAGAATTAAATAACAGCAACAACAACAGAAACACAAAAATTTAAACGGTTACGCATAGAAATTCCCTCAAACAATGGCCAAAAGCACTGATGCAATTTTACACACACATACACACACATTCAGAGGTACATACACATCCATGCAAAGACAGGCACATAGAAAAGGATCTGTTAATTATGATTTTATTGAACTTATTCCCCTCACAGATTCACACACTTATTGCAGCAGTCCTTCAGTTTTTGTAAGCCCTGTAAAAGAACTCAGAAGGTAGGGCATCCAACCAGGCCATTCATGATACCCTTAAAACCAGGAACTTCTCAGCAATCCCCTCGTATACATCCACAAAACCAACTAGAGAAAAATTCTATGCACATTTACCTTCCCATCTATGCATATTGATCATAAAAATCGCTGTCAATATGTTAAATATTATACAGGAAGTATAATGCACACACACACACATATATCTACATATACACACACACATATTGATATTCAGCAAACTATAAATATGATGATGAGAGAGATTATAAAATTTCCTTCTTCCTGCTCACAAAAAAAAAAAAAAAATGAAACAAACCAGTGAAAGCCCTGAAGGATTCCTTTCATTGAGGAACGGTGCTTCGGGCTAAAATGCATCAGATTTTAAGGTTAAAAAATATGAATAACCTTTAGTTTGTTTAATATCATTCTCAGTTTCTTTTTTCTTTAAGCAAATATGTTGCATGTGTGTGTGTGTGTGTGTGTGTGTGTGTGCACGTGCACGTGTTTGCATATATATAGGCAGGTACATGTGCATGCATGTACATGTACACAGGTATGTGAATGCACATGTAAGGGTGGATGCATGCATGCACGTGTAGCTAGGATTTCAACAAATACTTCATGTAAAAGTTTATCAATATTTCTGAGGATATTGTTATTGTTGCTGCTGTTGTTTGTGTTGCTGCTGTTGTTGTTGTTGTTGTTGTTATTGTTGCTGCTGTTGCTTTTGTTGTTGTTGTTGTTGTTGTTGCTGTTGTCGTTGTTCTATGTTTAACTCAATGTAAGGCAAGTGAAGAACATGCCTGCCACCAACTCGTTGAAACAGAGTTTAAACTCTGCAACAAGCACAGGTTCCTGGTTGCCAGGCTCCAAGAACTGGGTCTTCTCCATACGCCATGTTGTGAAGTGGAGAGCCAAGTGTTATGGACGGATTCAAGGGGCATTGAAAGCCAATGGAATTCCATGACAGAGGAAGGAGAAACACGATGTTATAAGCCAATGATTTACAGTTGCTTGTGACCAAGAGAATTAGAGTGGATTAACTCTGAATAGGATTAAGTGTTTTGGTTATCAAGTTAGATTCGTAGGTATTGAAATCATGACCGTACGATTGTGAGCCGAATGCCCTACCACTAATCTACACACCTTCACAATATATATATATATATATATATATATATATATACATATATATATCGTGGAACTTTGTCGGTTACAATGACAAGGGTTCCAGTTGATCCGATCAACAGAACAGCCTGCTCGTGAAATGAACATGTAAGTGGCTGAGTACTCCTCAGACATGTGTATCCTTAACGTAATTCTCGGGGAGATTCAGCGTAACACAGAGTGTGACAAGGCTGGCCCCTTTAAAATACAGGTACAACAGAAACAGGAAGAAAGAGTGAGAGAAAGTTGTGATGAAAGAGTACAGCAGGGGTCGCCACCATCCCCTGCCGGAGCCTCTTGGAGCTTTAGGTGTTTTCGCTCAATAAACACGCACAGCACCCACTCTGGGAATTGAAACCGCAATCCTATGACCGCAAAACCGCTGCCCTAACCACTGGGCCATTGCACCTCCACTTATATATATATGTATACATATGTGTATATGTATGTATATATATATATATATATATATATATATATATATATAGCAGGTTGAAATTAAAAATGTGGTCATTATGCTCAAATAAACCCTTGAAGGTGGTGCTCCAGTATGGCCAGTATCTGAATCCAGTAAAAGCGTATATTATATGTATGAATTTGCAAAACATGATTTAATCACCAGAGAGCCAAAGGTTATTTCTTGCTAAAATACACACAATACTGGCCATAATGAGCTGACAAGTATCTTAGAATCTAGCAGCAGTTCTCTTATTATTGATTCAATCAGAAACTACATCGAAGTTTACTTTCAACCAGAAAACAAGACATATGTAGTTCTGTATTAAACAAGTGTGAAAATTTTTAGACTGTAAGGTCAAATATCTCATAGAAAATATTTTTTTTAATGAAAAAAAAT
>NC_142939.1:2644606-2672106 GCF_046866305.1 Octopus bimaculoides | reverse complement strand
GTTGAAAGAGGAGAAACATGAGCAACAGGCAGACCGGAGCTGTGTGAAAAATACAAATCTAAGCATGGCAGGTTATGAAATCTGTGAGGTATTTTGTAACCAGTCAAGTTTATATCAAAAATATTTAATAACTGTCTTTAGATAATGACTCTCCACTGAGATACAAAATGTCTGTGGTTAAATTGCTGCTCATAAGAACATTTAGAAGCTCTTATATATATATATAAAGTAGAAGAAACAGAAGGTTATATATTATAAAACATTTGTCAATAATGAATGTAATTAGAATAACATGTTAATAGAATAAGATGCAGACCAATAGAGAAACAAATTTAACCCAATAAATATGACAGATACTCCATGAAGTAAAAACAAAAAAATGTGCATAATGTGTGTTACATGAACCATAACCAATTTGCACCCAGGCTATAAAATAGACAACATTATCAACAACTCGTAAGAAACAAAATAACATGAATTACACATATTTATAAATTAGCATTAATAATATATTATATAAACAGCAAAATTAAAAGCCTCCTCTTCAACAACAAACCAGAAGCCTGCCAGCCACTCCACAAACTTCAAATGACAAATGTAATTTCCAAATTGTTATGCAAACAGGAAAGTTATAAAACCAAATCACCATTATTACATTGGGATAGACAAGTTCAACATTTTCTTCTAAACTGACAACGCATTTACAACAAGGAGCTATTATAACACATTACATCAGAGAACACAAAATAGAACTTGACAGAAACCTGTTTGATGATAACACAATCAACTCATAAAGAATTCTGCAAAGAACTAGATTAGTCATAGAAGCTATATTAACAGCAAAATGCAATGCAAAACTTGCTTCACAGATGCTGCACACACGGAAATTATGAAATTACACACATACATACACACATCACTCAGAAATACTGTACCCAGAGATAACAAGCTTACAAATATTGTACTCAATGATACCACACTCTTACATACGTCACTCTCAAATACAACATCCATAAATACTACACTCACAGATGTTGCATACACTGCGAATGTATATACACTTATTGCATACGCATATACTGCATATTCAGATACAGTATTGCTCGGGAACCTCTTTCATCTTTCATAGGTCTTAATCTAGAATTTTACTTCAAAGTTTGTGGTATCATCTCTACGTGAGTAAGTGAAGGTGCATGACAGGGTGGCAGGATATTCGACTCTTGATCATAAAGCCATAAATTCAATTCCCGGCAGTATGCTGTGTCCTTGAGCAAGACACTTTATTTCACATTGCTCCAGTCCACTCACCTGGCAAGAATGAGTTGTACCTGTAATTCAAAGGGCCAGCCTTTGTCACACTCTGCGTCACACTGAATCTCCCTGAGAACTACATTAAGGGTGTGTATGTCCATGGAGTGCTCAGCCGCTTGTACACTAATTTCATGAGCAGGCTGTTCCATTGATTGGGTGAACTGAAATCCTAGTCATCACAACCGAAGGAACGCCAGTTATATAAAAAGACTGCACTCACAACTACTTCAATCATAGACACCCTGCCCACACAGTCTCTGGCGTGGTTGGCATTTGGAATGGCACCCAGCCATAGAAACAAGGCCAAAACAGATTGGAGCTTCTGGCTTACCAGCTCCCGTCAAACTGTCTTACCCATGTCAACACAGAAAACGAACTCTAAACGATGATGACAACGACGATCATGATGATGATGGTGATGATGATGATGGTGATGATGATGATGATGATGATGATGGTGATGATGATGATGATGGTGATGGTGATGGTGGTGATGATGATGATGATGGTGATGATGGTGATGATGGTGATGATGATGATGATGATGATGATGATGATGATGATGGTGATGATGATGGTGATGATGATGATGATGGTGATGGTGATGGTGGTGATGATGATGATGATGGTGATGATGGTGATGATGGTGATGATGATGATGATGGTGATGATGATGATGATGATGATGGTGATGATGGTGATGATGATGATGATGATGGTGATGATGATGATGATGATGGTGATGATGGTGGTGATGATGGTGATGATGGTGATGATGATGATGGTGATGATGGTGATGGTGATGATGGTGATGATGATGATGATGATGGTGATGGTGATGGTGATGATGGTGGTGATGGTGATGGTGGTGATGATGGTGATGATGGTGATGATGGTGGTGATGATGGTGATGATGATGATGGTGATGATGGTGATGATGATGATGACGGTGATGATGATGATGATGGTGATGGTGATGGTGGTGATGATGGTGATGATGGTGATGATGGTGGTGATGATGGTGATGATGGTGGTTGTGTTGGGGATGATGATGATGATGACGGTGATGATGATGATGATGGTGATGGTGATGGTGATGATGATGATGATGATGGTGATGATGGTGATGATGGTGATGATGGTGATGATGGTGATGATGATGGTGATGATGATGGTGATGATGATGGTGATGATGGTGATGATGGTGATGATGGTGATGATGGTGATGATGATGATGGTGATGATGGTGATGATGGTGATGATGGTGATGATGGTGATGATGATGATGATGATGGTGATGATGATGGTGATGATGGTGATGATGGTGATGATGGTGATGATGGTGATGATGGTGATGGTGGTGATGATGGTGATGGTGATGGTGATGATGGTGGTGATGATGGTGATGATGGTGGTGATGGTGATGATGATGATGATGATGATGATGATGACGGTGATGATGATGATGATGGTGATGGTGATGGTGGTGATGATGGTGATGATGGTGATGATGATGATGATGATGGTGATGATGATGGTGATGATGGTGATGATGGTGATGATGGTGATGATGGTGATGATGATGATGATGATGATGATGATGACGGTGATGATGATGGTGATGATGGTGATGATGGTGATGATGGTGATGATGGTGATGGTGGTGATGATGGTGATGATGGTGATGATGGTGATGATGATGATGATGATGATGATGGTGGTGATGATGATGA
Source organism: Octopus bimaculoides (assembly GCF_046866305.1). Classification (NCBI taxonomy): domain Eukaryota; kingdom Metazoa; phylum Mollusca; class Cephalopoda; order Octopoda; family Octopodidae; genus Octopus; species Octopus bimaculoides. The sequence goes on along the minus strand of NC_142939.1, from coordinate 2,669,062 downwards.
TGATGATGGTGATGATGGTGATGATGGTGATGATGATGATGATGATGATGATGATGACGGTGATGATGATGATGATGATGATGAATGGTTTGCTTTTATTTGAGAACTTTTTTGTATTTGTCTCACAAGAAATATGGCAGCTCTTGTTTCATATCTTGGCATGCATTCAAACTGTCCCATTCTGGCTAACATTATCTGGAACCAACTTAACAGAGTTGGTTCTTAGCAAGAGTCAAAACTCGGTCCATTAGTGTGACACTGTTCTGTTAGCATTTGACAATGGAACTGTTGAGAATAACCTCTGGCTATTAAACTTGGTTAACTCGAGTATAGTGAGAGAAAAGTGAACTAAATGGATCCTGTGTCAGTTCCATTTGATGAGTTGCACTTGTTTGAGCCACTACAGCACAACTGACTCATTGCAAGTGAGGAATCCCCAAACACTAAACAGAATCTTCAGACCAAAGGAGCCTGAAACAAAGTATGACAAGGCTGACCATTTCAATTTACTGACACAGTCCGTCTGATGGATTTCCACACAACTTCCATCAACTTAATTTCAATTACAAAGCTTCTGAGTTCTGACCTGAAACTACAATAAAAGACTGTTGAAATTGAACCAGCTACCATGATTGTGAAATGAACCTTTTTTTGACCACTTAGCCATGCTTGCAACCATCTTGTAGGTGACCTACATAGTCAGATGGTTTAAATATCTTGGCTAACACATCAAATGAATTTATTGTGCTTACTAACCTACATTGAGGAAATATCTCAGGTGAGTTAGTAATGCAAATTGTAGAAAAATCCAATACCTATTTATTCATCGTTATTTTTGACATTTCAAAAATTCTTTGTATTTACTTATGTTCTTTGTTTCTATATATCAAATTCTTTTTTATTGTATTGTAGATACATTCTTCTTATACTGAAAATGAATGGCATAGAATTGTGTTGTAAGACCAGGAGAAACTGTGGAACCTTGATGTGTCAACAACAGCATTGTGTGGAACCGTAATTCTCTCAAATTTGCAAAACTTGCAACATTAATATAAATTTCTAAAATATTCTTTTAGAATATTAACTAATGGTTCCACCAAATTACAATATATAATTCAGTGTGGAGACAAGGAAAGAATGGTAGACAGCATAAAAGTTTACAAAAAAAAAAAGGTAAAAATATTATATTTGTAACAAATGGTTCTCCTGAATCAATAATCATGCTTTGTCTCATATTTTACAGAAAAACTTTTGCATAAATTATAGAATTTTAGCTGAAAACTGTTTTCTCACAAGGAATTTACCAATTATAGTTCAGCTCGTTGCTTACAATGGCCACTGCTTCCCAATCCTTACCTCTCTATGTCTTTATACTATTTACAGTTACAGATATAAAACTAATTATTACAATTCTAACCTCCCATAACACTTGTAAAACTCTATAGAAATGTACAGCAAATTGATTTCTGTCTGTGACCAAATATAGTTTTCAGCAGTCTTTAAAATGATTTACATCCAGTAACAATAATTCACAAATTATTGATTTTATAACTTAAAGTTATCAATATTTACTATTCAAAAGGCAAATACTGACGGGTAAAAGGTGTTCTGCTGATAAACTTGTAAACTTGATCATAGATAGAGGAACAAACAAGAAGTTCCGATGTGTTAAATACTTGTGTTTCAAAGGCAGTAACACTATATGAGAAATAGAATCAAGCAGAGAACATGCAATTCAACCTTAATCCACTTCCCCATACATTCTAACCAGTGGCATATAGTGGGTCTTGTCTTGGGTGTGCTGCCACACCCAATGTTACCAATTTTCAAGCAGGGGAACAGAAAATAAGATTTTTCATTAAATTAATAAGGTTAATATTTATAATGAATTTCAAATTCTGCTGAGATCGAATTTGCTTTTCATCCTTTCGGGGGTTGATAAATTAAGTACCAGTCTTGTACTGGGGTCGATCCAATTGAGTAGCCCCACTCCCCGAAAAATTTCGGGCCTTGTGCCTAGAGTAGAAAAGTATATTGATAATGAATTTGCCATTTTTGATGGGTGTGCAATACACACCTAACACCCAGAACGTACACCCCTGATTCTAAGAAGCATCAATTGCTAGTTGTATCTATTTCTTCAACCTGTGCAGCATGGGAAATGCATAAACATCCAAACTACCATTTCATGTAGTTTAGATTCAAACCTAAACACTGTCCTACTGCATAATTTCCGAGACACTTTGGAAATAGCTGGCTAAGTATGCAAATAGATATACTTAAATAAAAAAAAAAACAAGAGGTCAGAAAAATCTTATCTCCTTCTGCTCTTATAAAAATCAATTTTCAATCTTGTTATCTATCTAACTCTTTTTGTCAGTCCATTAAATATTAACAAAATAACGATACTGCTTCATCTAAAAGAATGTACTACTTTCTTAAAGTTAACAGAAAAGATTAACTGATAGAGACGAAGTACGAGGGGCTTGATGTAAGGAAGCTGGTGTAGATAGTGATGATAACGGCAGTGGAGAACACTAGGTTTTTTTTTTTTTCCCCTTGCAACCTGTTAAAGAATTAGAGGAATCTAAGACTCCCCACATATACTTGCATTAGTGACAGACATTAAATAAAAAGCAGAAGTCTTCTATTTATTGATGAAGGACACTGTAATCCTGTAGAAATGGATAGCGAAGAGGATGATGGTCGTACCATGGCCACTGAAGAAGAAGAAGAAGAAGAAGAAGAAAAAGAAAGTGGAGAAGGATAGCAGCAACAACGAAAACAAGATGAACATAGGAGGAAAAAGAGAAAATGGAAGGAGAAGATGGAAAAAAAAAAAACATGCACAGAAGAAGAAATTGGAAGCTTAGAAAAGATGGTGGTGGTGGTGGTGGTCATCATCATCATCATCATCGTTTAACGTCCGCTTTCCATGCTAGCATGGGTTGGACGATTTGACTGAGGACTGGTGAAACCGGATGGCAACACCAGGCTCCAGTCCGATTTGGCAGAGTTTCTACAGCTGGATGCCCTTCCTAACGCCAACCACTCAGAGAGTGTAGTGGGTGCTTTTACGTGTCACCCGCACGAAAACGGCCACGCTCGAAATGGTGTCTTTTATGTGCCACCCGCACAAGCCAGTCCAGGGGCACTGGCAACGATCTCGCTCGAAAATCCTACAGGAGCCAGTCAGGCGGTACTGGCAATGGCCACGCTCAAAATGGTGCATCTCATGTGCCACCCGCACAAGAACCAGTCCAGGGGCACTGGCAACGATCTTACTTGGCTTGCCGGGTCTTCTCACGCACAGCCCATTTCCAAAGGTCTCGGTCCGTAGTCATCGCCTCGGTGAGGCCCAATGTACGAAGGTCTTGCCTCACCACCTCAGCCCAGGTCTTCCTGGGCCTACCTCTTCCACGGGTTCCCTCAACTGTTAGGGTGTGGCACTTTTTCACGCAGCTATCCTCCTCCATTCTCACCACATGTCCATACCAGCGCAATCGTCTCTCTTGCACGCCACAACTGATGCTTCTAATGTTCAGCTTTTCTCTCAAGATACTTACACTCTGACGGGTATTTACATTGACATTACACATCCAACGGAGCATACTGGCTTCATTCCTTGCGAGCTTACGTATGTCCTCAGCAGTTACAGCCCATGTTTCACTGCCATGTAGCATGGTTGTTCGTACGCATGCGTCATACAGTCTGCCTTTTACTCTGAGTGAGAGTCCCTTTGTCGCCAGCAGGGGTAAGAGCTCTCTAAACTTTGCCCAGGCTATTCTTATTCTAGCAGCTACACTTTCAGCGCACCCACCCCCACTACTAACTTGGTCGCCCAGATAGCGGAAGCTATCGACTACCTCTAGTTTTTCACCCTGGAATGAGATAGAAGTTGTTTCCTGTTTGTTTGCAGTCTTTATTGCACCTGAACATCTGCCACAAACAAAAACTAACTTGCTAGTTAACCTGCCTTTGATGTTGCTTGCACCGGGTACATCTTATAGAGTTACTACCTACTCCTTTTCTACATACTGAGCAGGGCCATCTACCTGAAGGGGTTTGTGTTTTATCTACCTTCCTACTTATTAGGATTTTGGTTTTAGCTAGGTTGACTCTAAGGCCCTTCAATTCTAGACCTTGCTTCCACACCTGAAACTTCTCCTCTAGTTCTGATAGTGACTCCGCAATTAGGGCAAGGTCATCAGCATAGAGGAGCTCCCAGGGGCAACCTGTCTTGAACTCCTCTGTGATTGCCTGGAGGACTATGGTAAATAATAGGGGGCTGAGGACGGAACCTTGGTGGACCCCTACCTCTACCCGGAATTCATTGCTGTACTCATTTCCAACCCTCACCTTACTGGCAGCATCTCTGTACATGGCTCGCACAGCTCTCACTAACCATTCTTCTATCCCAAGTTTCCTCATTGACCACCAGATAAGGGATCGGGGGACCCTGTCAAAGGCTTTCTCCATGTCAACGAAAGCCAGGTACAGAGGTTTATCCTTAGCTAGGTATTTCTCCTGCAACTGTCTCACTAGAAATAAGGCATCAGTAGTGCTTTTACCTGGCACGAACCCAAACTGCATCTCATCTAAATTGATTCACTCCCTAATTAGTTGGGCTATGACCCTCTCTGTAACTTTCATAACCTGATCTAACAGCTTGATGCCTCTGTAATTATTTGTATCTAAAGCGTCCCCTTTACCTTTGTAGCAGTTGACTATGATGCTGCTACACCAGTCATAGGGTATGACTCCTTCGTGTATCACCTGGTTCGTAATACGGGTGACTAGGCTATAGCCAACACTGCCAGATATTTTGAGCATCTCTGCAGTGATTCCTGATGGGCCGGGGGCTTTCCCGGTCTTCATACTCTTAATTGCTTTATCTACCCTGGTACTATCAACTCGGATAGCTGGTCCCTCTATTGGGTCGACATAAGGCAGGCTCTCTTTCTCCCATTCATTCTCTTTATTAAGCAATCTATCGTAGTGGCATCTCCAGACCTCTTTCTTTGCATCCTCATTTAATGCAAGCGTACCATCATCCATGCGAACACATTTCTCTCCTACAACATCACTATTCTCTCTCCTACACTGTCTTGCAACACGAAATACCTCGAGTCTTTGGTCCTCACGGCGCAGAACATTGGCAAATCTTTCCTTATCTGCTTCCCCTCTGGCTAAATAAACCTGTCGCCTAGCCTCCCTTCTGGCACATTGGTACAATTCCCTGCTACCACCGTTCTTCCAGTCCTTCCAAGCCTGTTTCTTTTGTCTAATAGCCCTGTCTACCTCCTTGTTCCACCACCACGTTACTCTGGGTTGGGAGGGGACCTTACACCACCCACAAATCTGGTCGGTGGCTTTCAACAGGTTGTCCCGCAGAAATCTCCAATTGTCTTCCACGTTGTATGATGCTATATCCCCTTCTATTTCGTTAAATGCTTCAAGTAACTTGTCTCTAAGTCTCTGTCCGTTTGCAGGGTCTTTAAGCTTCCACACCCTTCTTCTCCAAGCCTGTCTAATTTTGGGCACCCATTTTGCCTTGATCCCAAAGTCGCTAACTACTAATCTATGTTGTGGGGTACATTCTTCGCCAGGGTAGGTTTTGGCATTTATAAGCCGCCCTCTTTCCCTATTTCTGGCGAGGATGTAGTCGATTTGGCTAGAGTGTCTGCCGGAGCGGTAGGTGACTAGGTGACTGGCAGGTTTCCTGAAGTTGGTATTGCAGACCATAAGATTGGTTGCATCACAGAACTCCAGCAGTCTGGTTCCCTCCTCGTTGCGGAAACCGAAGCCATAGCCTCCATGTATGCCATGGAAGCCCCCAGCACGACGTCCGACATGACCGTTGAAGTCTCCAGCCACAAAGAGAAGGTCCCTGTCACTCGTCGACGAGGTAGTGTTGGTAATGATAATTGAAAGCTCATGTCCACCAAAATAAAATCTGTCATTTTCTTTCAAATCACATAAGACTGCATTGCTATGAGTAAACAGAAATAAGAGAGAAAAGTATTCGAATAGTATAACACCACTTCACTAAACAGCTACTTATTTCAGTTCTATATTTAAGCGATGAGGAATTATGTACATTATTTACATTTGACAGATATTTGTCCTCATCTTGTTTGTTGTTAACACAACGTTTCGGCTGATATACCCTCCAGCCTTCATCAGGTGTCTTGCGGAAATTTCGAACCTGGGTTCTCATTGTCACCTCTTTCTTCTTTTCCTGTCATCAGTATCATTTCTTTCTTTATTTATTGCAAACGGGGGCTAAACATAGAGGGGACAAACAAGGACAGACAAAGTGATTAAGTCGATTACATTGACCCCAGTGCGTAACTGGTACTTAACTTATTGACCCCGAAATGATGAAAGTCAAAGTCGACCTTGATGGAATTTGATCTCAGAACGTAGCAGCAGATGAAGTCCCGCTAAGCATTTCGCCCGGTCTGCCAACGCTTCTGCCAACTCGCCACCTTTGTCATCAGTATTATTACTACCCTGCTGCTAGTATCCTTGTAGTTGCCCCAACTCATGCAACTCCCCCTCCCACCCACCTCCATCCCTTCCCTTCCCCAGCCATCACAGGTGTTGCATGTATCCCCCTCCCACTTCCCCGATCTCTTCCTCTCTCTTTGCACTCCACCCCCATTCCCACCACCTCACTACTGGCACTTGCTACCTGATGTACTACCTGGACACACCTTATCACCGCAGTCCATCTGGGAAATATCTCTAATTCCTTCTCACTCTTTCCCTTAAATGTGGGTAACCATGTAGCCCCTCTACAACGGAGACCTGCTCCACTCCAGCCTCTTCCGTCATACCTTAACCCCCATCAACCATACAGAGCCAACATCCTGCCCTGCCAGGGTTTGTTGACTTATCAGCTACATGGTAACCTCAATAGTGTTGGAAGCATAAAAAAAGCACCTAGGGCACACTTTGAAGGGGCTGGCATTAGGAAGGGCTTCCAGCTGTAGAAACCATGTCAAAGTAAATACTGGAGCACGATGCAGTCCCTCGACTCATCAGATCCTTGTCAAACCATCCAACTCATGCCAGCATGAGAAATAGATTTTAAATGATGATGATGATGATGGATGTACTGCTCCTACTGATGATAGAAATGATGATGATGATGATGATATTCAATGTAACCTCAGCTGATTCAGGTGACCATGTTATTGTAATATGACAGAACTTGAGGACAGAGTTGAACAAATCAAAATTAAAGAAGTTTAATCTCATACTAAAGCGATTTGATGGATCACTGATTGAAATTTGTTGAAATTTTGATGTTTTAATGGAAGTTGATAAGATCCAAAGAAAACTGTGCCATTCTGGTGGCTGTAAAACAACTCATAACCTGCTTGGTTGAACTTGATGGATGTTGACAGTTCAACTTTATTTGAAGAGGTTAATGCTTTGAGAACACTGGGGGAGATTTTTAAGCTGACATTCAAAGGAAACAGCAAACCTTGTTTTATTTTGGGACCAGACTATCACCAATACAAAATGGCACTTTGTCAGTTACGACAACGAGGGTTCCAGTTGATCCAATCAACAAAAGAGCTTGCTCATGAAATTAACGTGCAAGTGGCTGAGCGCTCCACAAACATGTGTAACCTTAATGTAGTTCTCTGGGAGATTCAGCATGGCACATACTGTGACAAGGCTGGCCCCTTTGAATTACAGGTACAACTCATTTTTGCCAGCTGAGTGGACTGGAGCAATGTGAAATAAAGTGTCTTGCTCAAGGACACAATTTGTCACCAGGAATTGAACTTATGACCATACGATCATGAGCCAAATATCCTAACCATTAAGCCACATGCTTTTACTCACCAATACACATTGAACCATTGATCATAGTGAAAGTGTGGAAACTAATTTATGGAAGTTGGTTAGAAAATGTAACCCCTGGAGGGAGGAAAGGGATTTATCCTTTAATTTATGGTTCTCAATAGGGATCCATATGGCGCTTAGGGGCCCATATGAGATTTTGTTAAAATTTATGAGCCCTAAACTGGTTGTATTTCTTGTATTTCTACAACACAGAAAATATTTAACCCTTTAGTATTTAAGCCAGCCATATCTGACCCAAATATTCTAACTATTTTCTGTTCAAACTGTCCAGATCTTGCCTATCATACTTACCCTACAATGTCATTCTAAAAATGGCCCCTGTGCCGGTGGCACGTAAAAAGCACCGACTACACTCTCGGAGTGGCTGGCGTTAGGATGGGCATCCAGTTGTAGAAACACTGCCAGATCAGATTGGAGCCTGGTGTGGCTGCTGGCTCTCCAGACCTCAGTCAAACCGTCCAACCCATGCTGGCATGGAAAAAGGTCGTTAAACGATGATGATGATGATGATTTAATAGCAGTTTTTAGATGCTGAATGGTTATGAGGGCCTTCACCTTCTCTGAATGAAATAGTAATGAAAGGTGTTCATAGGTAAAAAACGGTTGAGAACCACTGTTTTAGGGGATGTAAGAAAGAAGGACGATGAAACAGGTGTAAAACGAAAGCTCTTATTTAGATTCTTATCTTACTTCAACAGCTGAACTGATATTTCATTTTCTTTCTGACATGAATTCTTTTGCTTGTTTGGATTCAAAGAGTGTGCGGGGGGTGGGGGGTGTTTGTCATCAGATAGAAATATTCTAAACAACAATAGATCTCTACGAAGGACATATCTCTCATATGGAATTAAAACCACCATTATTGTGTTTCAGGGAGCCATTCAATATATTGTGTGAAATGATGCTGGTTATTTATCAAGATGATAAAACTATTGGAAGTCTTTATATTAAAATAGATAAGATCATGTAAAAGGTTAGATATAAAACCCCTAAGGGACCAGATGCAATTAGGATCTTTTCTTAAACTTGTCAATTTCTACAGGAGATGTATTGATTGTTATTCAAGCCACATGTCACTGATTACATCACTTTATAAACATGGTGTTTCCTTTCATGGAACATACAACAACAAAAGCTATTTTGGTTTATAAACTTAATCTCCGTGACAAAGTGACAAAGACACTGGCCTAGATTTACGATGTCACAAAATAGGTTATCTTTACAACTCTTAAAAATAAAATGTCTATATCAGGAATACATTCCCAAGATGGCCTTCCTGTATTGTTATTATTATTATTATTATAATTATTATTATTATCATTATTATTATTATTATTATCATTATTATTATTATAATTATTGTTATAATATAACTGTTCAATATTTGGTAGCTTGAGGCAAATTTCTACTGCATCACCTGCTGCACTGCCGTGTTGCTAGGGTGTGTGCAGCAGTGGGTGTTTTTTTTCTGTTGTTGGGAATGTGCAAACTCTTCCTGGTTATTATTATTATTATTATTATTATCATCATCATTAAGGTGGTGAGCTGGCAGAATCATTAGCATGCTGAGCAAAATGCTTAGTGGCATTTCATCAGCCAAAGTTGACTTTGCCTTTCATCTTTCTGGGATCGATAAATTAAGTACCAGTGAAATACTTGGGTCGATGTAATTGACGTTCCCCTCCTCTAAAACTTCAGGCCTTGTGCCTACAGTAGAAAGGATTATTATTATTATTATTATTATTATTATTATTGCCAAGAGCACTAACCACAGTTGAAACAATTTCCTTAAATATCGGTTTCAAATTTTGGTACAAGACCAGCAATTCCAGAGGTAAAATAAAGTTGACCTCAGTAAAATTTGAACTAAGAACATAATGACAGACAAACTACACAGCATTTTGCCTGATGTGCTAACAATTCTGCCAGTTTGCCACATTATGTTCCTTAAATATTAAGAAATTCTTGACATTTATATGGTTTACCTGAAGAACATGACATTTTGGTCTTATAATATAAACCAGTAGGATATTTGCTCCAACAAAAATTATGGTTAAGCAGAAGTAATATCTTCATGGATTTTTCAAATGAGAAGTTTTATGTCACATGTTTCTGCTTAATTATGATTGAATAAATGTAATTATAATGATGATTTTTCTCCTTGATGTTATGAATTATGAAGTGTAAATTTGGAGATTGCAAACAACAAAATTTTATTTGATATATTATAAATGATTTTATTAATAATTAGAGTAATTAGAGTAATTATGGTGGCAAGTTGGCAGAAGCTTTAGTATGTCAGGCAAAATAGTTGCATTTTGTTTGTCTTTATGTTCCGAGTTCAAATTTCAGTGAGGTCCTTTGCCTTTCATCCTTTTGTGGTCAATGAAATAAATACCAGTTGTACACTAGGGTTGATGTAATTGACTTTCCACCTACTCCAAAATTGCTGGCCTTGTGCCAAAATTTGAAACCAATAATAATTAGAGTGATTGTTTTGTTGCTTAAAGTTCACTTATGCTATTGAAAAGTGAGTTAACAGTTTAAGATATCATTTCTTTTGTAATGAAGAATTTCGGTTAAAAGTTGCATAACCTGTTTTGAGAAAAATATTGGACATTGTGGTTCAACGGCAACAAGGAACCGATGGAAATTAGATGCATGATGGGAAGGTTACTGCGAAGACATGGAATGACATGTAAGATATTTGTTATGTGCAGCAACAAAACCAGAATTACTTTAGACGGTGCCTGCCAGGCAGGACTTGTGGACCGAAATAATGGAGAAACCAACACAGTTTATCTGGTTTTAAGAACCAAGCTGTCAAAGATGGTATTCTAGAAATATTCATGTCTGACAACAGGAAATTCGTGATAACAACTTGAGAAGATTGGGTGTAAGATGATAACTTGATAATTTAGGATGTAAACCTCTGAAAATGCCTCTATATCATGCAGAATCTAATAGAATTACTGAAAGAATGGGTCAAAAGTGCTAAAATTAGTTTAAAAGCATATTGAGGAAGTAAAAGTTCTATTACTACATCTTTAAATTTTATGCTTTTGAGTTCATGAAGAATTCCTAACTAAAGAAAACATTTTAATCCATTTACTTTGATAGATTCAAATATAATCAACAGGAATAAAGTCTTATGAAATTATAACCTCAGTTTCGTGTTGATGCAGAAGAAATGATAAAAACCACAAACATAGTTTATAATTCAAGCAGTAAATAATGCAGCTGTAATCTTCAGACATAACAGGGTCTGTTAGCGCCTGCAGATCCAATAAGCAATAGCACAGATAATGCTTGGGAATAAACTGCACAAAGACTCCCTGAAGCTTGGAATGATATTCCAAATTCTATTAATAAAGGCTGTGATTTGATAACTGATGCAGGAACAAATGTGTTAGATGCAGTTCTTGAATTACAAAAGAAATTAGACACTGCATTTGGAAGATGTGATGTTATTGTTATGCTAATATTGGTAGCTTTGCATGTATTTGACAAACTGGTTAAGATAAATTAAGGCAACTATCATTTCAATGTCAAGCTTGGTATTCAGTTGATTGATGTTTCTGCCAGTAAAGGATTATGTATGACTATAGCTTTACTGGCATTAATGCAGACAGACAAGAACAGTTATTCCATGGTAGAAGAATGAAAAACTAACAGTTATATGAAGTGGTATCAAAAAGATCTAGACTAGTTTTGTAGCCGGCCAATAGATGGCAGCACATGGTTGCATGTGCAGTGAGTGCTAGCAGTGACCTTCATGAGGCAGTGTGCCGAGTGACATCACCGTGTATACTTGGCAAGTTGTGAAATTTGTGTTTTTGTGATCACCATTTAACTATCAGTTGGGTTGGCTATTCCATGCTTGCAAGAAGAAATAGCAGTGATTGAACAACATCACCACTTAACTAATTAAGAAGTTAGTTAATCTTTAATCAAAGGCTTGAAAGTAATATAAAAAATCACTCTATCGCTAAAAAAGAGTGATTTGTTATTCACTCCTTGTTATTCCTTGCTGAAAGAAGTCTTAAAAATTTGTTATATTTTGATCTTTTTTAATACTAACGCACTTGAGACCACTTGTGACATTATTAGACAGAATCTCATATTTAAATTTTTTTTTTTACATTTAAATTAGAACCTTTCATTATAATTTTATACAAAAAATATTTGCTGAGAAATAATACAAAAGTTCACATTACCTCCAAATTCTTGATAATTTCGGAAATGAACTAAAGCATATGAAGTGAATTTTATTATAATAAATCCTGCCATGAAAAGGTGAAACTTCAAACAAAATATACTTTACTAAATGATCATTGATAACTATTGTACATCATTATGGTTTGATCATCTTTTGACCAGACAGATAAATTTAATTAGGCCTTTGAGGATTGTTTTTGCTTGTTTATTTCAGTTCTTGTAACACTGAATGGAGTTTAATATTAAATTATATTTTCATACTTTATTACCAAATTTTACTAAATTTTGGAACAGACATATACTATGATATTTTTTGTACAGACAAAATTTTTGAAATTGACTCTCTAATTGTATGTATTTTTGTTTGTATTTTATATAGAAATGAAGTACAGTATTTGCCATTGTTTGTAAAATGTCACTCACCCATATACGGATGGATACCTACATACATACATACATACATACATACAAACAAAAAAACTCTGTTGTTGATACAGTTCTATATTTAAGAGATGAGGAATTATGTACATTATTTACATTTGACGGATATTTGTCCTTATCTTGTTTGTTGTTAATACAACGTTTTGGCTGATATAACCTTCAGCCTTCATCAGGTGTCTTGGGGAAATTTCGAACCTGGGTTCTCATTCCTAAGGTATTTTTCTATGTTATTATTATTATTATTATTATTATTATTATTATTATTATTATTATTATTCAGGTCACTGCTTGGAATCAAACTTGGAATTTGGGGTTAGTTGCCCATGCTTTTAACCACTACACCCATGGGCATATGGCGTAGTGGTTAAGAGCACGTTCCACTTACCCCAAGATTCCTAGTTCGACTCCAAGCAGTGACCTGAATAATAATAATAATGATAATAATAATAATAATAATAATAATAATAATAATAATAACAATAATAATAATAGTAATAATAATAATAACAACATTGAAAAATGTTAGGAATGAGAACCCAGGTTTGAAATTTCCCCAAGACACCTGATGAAGGCTGGAGGGTATAACAGATGAAACATTGTGTTAACAACAAACAAGGTGAAGAACAATATCCATCTAATGTAAATAATGTACATTTTTTAAGGTCACAAACAATATGGTGGTGAATTGTTGATTAATTCCCCTCAATTACTTCATTGGTACATGTGTTACCAATCTCAGACTGCTGTATAGCAGTTTGGTCTTTGATAGGATTTGAACTCAGATCATAAAGATATTTAACCCAATAATGTATACTACTTTTCTTAGCTCTCTAATGATTCTGTCAGTCTGAGGAAAAAAAAACAACCTATTTTGCTTAACTTCTAGGGCCTTCATGGAGGCTCATAGCTTTAAGCAGATATTATTGCTTAACTACATGTAACCAGAAGAGATGAGAAGATGACATTATCAAGAAGCATGATAATGTTCAATTCCCTAAGCAGCATTATCAAGAGCTCTTCCTTTTGAAAGTAATGTTAACTGGAGTGTTAACAAGACTTTTTTTTTATGCTAGAGAATATAGTTTTTCATCTGATTGCTGTTAGTTAACAGGAGTGAGTATCTAAACCTGGTGGTATCTCTGCATAAGTAGCAAGGGTCTATTTACCTGGGAAAGACACCTGCGATCAAATGGTAGTTTAATATCAATCATCATCATGCTACACATTTATTAGTTTACACTCCTCCTCCTCCTCCTCCTAGCATGTCACACTAAAATTGCTACATGTTCCATGCTACAAGTGGTGTTCAACATTTATTAGTTTACACCCCTCCTCCTCCTATTACTACTACTACTACTAGCATGTCACACTGAAGTTGCTACATGTTCCACGATGTCGTTGCTACATGTTCTATGCTACATGTGTCTTTCAACATTTATTAGTTTGCACTCCTCCTCCTCCTCTTCTACCACCTCTCAGCATGTCACTCTAAAGCTGCTACATGTTCTGTTCAACATATTTTTAGTCACTGCATTCCAGGTAGACTGTTACAAAGGAGGAAGAATCACATTCGGTTCAGTGAGTGAAGACTAGCACGTCTTGAAATGACAAAAATACACAACAACAACAACAACAACAACAACAACAACAACAACAACAACAACAACGATCTATAGATATTAAAAATTATCTCAATTATCATGGCTGACAGTATGTTTGGAAAAATTCTCAATATTCAACTTTGGATAATGCTTTTCTATTTCTAACAAAAGAAAATGCACAAAATGAACACAGAACACACACACACACACACACACACACACACACACACACACACAGACACAAGCACACACATGCATGAATGACTGCAGTCTTAAGATGACAAGGAAATATGAAAGATCCAAAATCTTCAATTCTTTGCAGTGTTCATAGTAGTGACAACGGCAGAACTATTGTATTCTTAAACATAATAAAATAATGTTTCATTATTCAACTTGACTGGAGGCTATCAGACGAAAATAAGCTGCATTGCAATCTTCATACAAATTCCTTTTATTAGCAGTTCTCTGAAATATTAGGATCTTCTCCAGTGGAAAAATCTTGTTCTTTGAAAAGCGAATGCCTATCTCTACTCAATATCTATCTCTACTTAATGTAAAGGGTCTCCATTGTCCATTACCTGTCTGGTAACTTAGATTCCTCTTTTCACACATTATACATCAATGATACCCACTACAGTACTGTTCATATTGGCTACAATTAAACGTAATGTCTTGCAGGTATAAATTTCAGCATTTTCTGATGTCTGTTTATAAATTCAATGGTAAACAGTGACTTTTATGATAGCACGAAAGAAAAACAAAAATGAAAAAGAGAAAGAATGAAATGAATGGAGAAAATGTTTAAGCTTAGAATGGAGTAATTATTGGTGAGTCGGGATTTCTTAATGTACTTTAAATAGTTGTAATTATTTATTCTCCTTTTTATAACATTTAGTTTTAATTTCAAGTCTGGCACCAACAAAGTGAAAGAAACTGGTAATGTTTATCTTATGCCAGTAACCAAACAAATGATAACATTTGAAAGAAAATTTCTCTTGAGTTTTATGATTTTTCTTGATAAGCTGTTTGTTTATATTTTCTGATGTAAGTGCTCACATTATCATGGAAAAGTAAACATTACAAGTTTAGTATATAGGAATTCACATTTAAGTAGAAAAAGAAACAGTTTTTTTTTTTTAGAGACTTCAGCAAAATTTTCCACTTAAACATGAATTATTCTTACTAATGAGAAGATTGGTTATCATCATCAACAACAACAACAACAACAACAGCAGCAGCAGTAGTAGCAGAAGCAGCAGCATTTGCAAACTTTGGAATACATGTAAAGTAACATTTTGATAAAGGGAAGCTGGAATAATTTTTGTGCAAATGCTTTTAACAAACTGTCCAAAAGTTTGGTAATTCCACCCCACCCCCACCCACCACACCAGAACCAACCAGTTCAAATATGAAGGACATCACCGTATTTCACTAATGATTTTTGAACAATAAATATCACCTCAAAAATTCCGCCCCACCCCATCCCACTCAGGTAAGCATCACCTTTACATAAAGACATTTTCCTTCCTAAAACAAACTCTACAAGAAATCAATCTTGGCATTGCAGAACCACTATGGTTCCTCCCAGTGAACCGTAAACCATAACTTGATAATATGCAGAACTTTCCACTTCACTGCATTCTCCTTTCATTCAATAATTCTCTCGAGAAAATCATGAACTTCTCCATCTCTCATTTCTTAAGTTCTTAACTCCAAGCAAAGAAATCAGAATTACATAACAATGGGTTATTATTATTAAGAAGAGACATCAGTTGAGAAGTATGAACTTTCATGTGCATAGCAATAACCTTATCCCCCACCCCCTCATTCTGCTCACACCCACAAAAACCCTTGCTCAAAAAGCTGCTGAACTTCAGCTTATTTTTATCATCATCATCATTGTTTAATGTGTTTTTCGTACTGGCATGGGTTGGACGGTTTGACAGGAGCTGATAGGGCCAGGGGCTGCACCAGGCTTCATTGTTTATTTTGGCATTGGTTTCTAGCAACTAAATGTTCTTTCTAATGTCCCTGTGAGGCAGTTTGAGCCTTGGGTTGACTAAACACTCGTAAGCAAATTTAGGGTGACAGAATTTGAGTGAATGTCTGTCAGAAGGATTGTAACTTTTTTAGAGTGGCTTTCCAAAACTGTTTGAAATGTTGTCTGTCTTGTTGCAAACATTTGGAGCAAATTTTCAATTTGCAAGTTAGCCAGAGTTGTAGATTCTTGTACCCTGTAAGGAATGTCATTCTTTCCCTGACAGCAATATGGCAATTTACTTTAAATCTATAACAAGAACAACCAAGAAGCCATTTACTGGCAGCCTGTCTAAGAAACTGAATATCCGAAATATGGCCGATAGCACATGAAAAGAGTTCAGACCTAATCACACCAGCGACTCTCATAAGACTTTTGGAGAGAGTAAACCATCAAGGTGAGCTGTTACTCTACGTTAAAAGTGATTCAGCAAAGGGGAAAATGATTGGTGAGAGAGAAGGGAATTGACTGACCCAAAACAGTAAGAAAGAACAGAACCAATGTGGAGCCATAAAGATGATTTTCAAGATTTTATGGGGACAATTGCTTTAGTGTGCTCATGGCATGATAAAACATTCTTAGAACATACTGGATGGAAGGTGGTGAAAGGAAGGTTATCCAGCTGTAAAAACCAATCATAAAAGTTAGAAACAAATGGAAACACAGGTGAAAAGTACTCTAATCTTTTCGGCAACAATCACCTGAGTGTTTGGTTGCATATATCCAGTTTGTAGAATAGAAGGCAAAAAGAGAGGTACTCAACCCAACTGCAAAAACTATTCTAAAAGCAACAAAACATATGCAATAACAGAGTTTGTTGCTTTTTTTTTTACCTTTTCTTGTGTGCATAAAAGGAGGAAGAACCATTATGAATGATATGCTAAAGAGCTATCCAATCCTTGCCATCACAGTAAAACAGATATGCAAGGGTGATATTATTGGTGTGGAAATCATAATGATATTTGTTCGGCAGCTGATAAGAAATTAAAATCAACACTAATTTATATTAGTTCTTATGTATGTTTCACCGTTATGATTCAATATGGTTGCTTGGAATCCTGCATTGAATCTTAATGCAAAAAAAATGCATTTTCTAATTTGTTCTAGTTAAGCATCCAAATGTATTTGGAACTCTCAATGCAGGGTTCCAAGCAACCACAATGGTGAAACACATAAAAATTAATAATATAAACTTGTATTTATCATGGTTTTCTCCTGCTTTTGCTTTGTATCTCATACCTTGTGATACCATGAAGTATTGTAGTTACTTAACCAGTATGCAGGAAGCAGACCGGATTATGATAATCTATGCAGAACTCTAAAACATAACAGTAGCAGTCGTACATCTATTTCTACACTCATGATATACTATATGTGTGTGTGTGTGTGTGTGTGTGTGTGTGTGTGTGTGTGTGTGTGTGTGTGTGTGTGTGTATCTACCTCTCTGACTTTCTGTCTGTCTGTCTGTATGTATTTATATTGGATTTTAGAAGGAATATTTTAAAAATAAATACTCCGAATTTATTGATATTGTGAGCTACCTTTTTATTTATTTATTATTATATTTTGGTTATTATGGTATTTGATCATAGACTTCTAACCTCTCCAGTGATCTTTGTGCATAATTCCATAACAAAATAATTGAATTATAAAGAAAACTGCTGGCAATAGACTGGTTTTGTTGATGTTCAGTTTATTTGTTTTGGCCTAAAATAATTAATTTCTATGTATTTAGAACCTAATAAAGATTTATACATTATACTGTAACTCTGTTTCTTATTTACTCAACTTCCTTTACTGATTGCAGAAACACATTCAAGAGAAAATGTCCTACATATTGACAAACTCACACTAACTGCTTCTCACATCCTGAGACTGCCATCAATTGGGAAGCTTACAGTACAACATACACACACACATGCAAGGACATACAAATACACACATACACAAACACATACGTTGATACACACGCATTTTATAAATGTTAGTGACTGTGAGTTAAATACACATGACCTCAAATGCAAGTTATAATTTCAGATTGTTTTATTCGCCATTCAACAGAAAATGGTTTGAAGTAATTATGAGTATCAAATCTTTCCTTGATGAAGAATGTACCATTTAATGTTGATGAGTTGATTAGTGATTAATTTAATCAACATTGATTGGAGATGGCACTCATGGAATATTAAAAGAACATCCAAGTCTGATCGTTGCCAGGGCCACAGATTGGCTCCTGTGCCGGTGACATGTAAAAAGCACCATTTAAGTGTGATCATTGCCAACGTCACCTCACCGACACATGTGCCAGTGGCACATGGAAAACAACATTCAAGCATGATTGTTGCCAGGGCTGCCGGACTGGCTCCCATGCAAGTAGCATGTAAAAAACACCTGTTGAGTGTGGTCATTTTGCCCGGCATGCTAATGTTTCTGCCAGCTCGCTGTCTTTAACAGCTATGAAATCATCAAGGTTATGACAGCAGAGAAAGCAGCCAGATCATAAGTGATGGTCACTGAGACTCTGAAAGCATCCAGTGAAGTAGAATGAGCAGTCAACTGATACAAAGAGAAAAGATCTGCTTTAAAAAGAATCAAACATAGGCTATTTAGATGTGTGTCAGAGTGGAGAGCAATTGAAGTGGAGAGCAAATGAGTGGAGAGCAACTGAAGAACTGATCCAAATGAAATGATGAAGTGAAGCTCCAAGGAAAAGTAACCAAGTCTAATTTCCACTGGATCTGAAGAAGGTTTCTGACCATACTCTGTCGTCTGGTGCTAAGAAAATGAAGGGGAATTGGTTTCTAAGAGCCAGAGGAGCTATTTACAGAGATACTCTCAGCAAAGTGTGAGTTTACAACGAGTTCTGTGAGGAATTTAGCATGCAAAGAAATACCAATCAAGGTTTGGTTCTCAGCTGGTTCTGTTTATTATAGTTCTTCAGGTTATAGCAGAGGAGTTTAAACCCAGCTGTCTATTGGAATTTCAGTATGCCAATGAACTAGTTCTTGTGGCTGAACTGTTTGATTATTTTTAGAAGCAAATTCTAGAAATGAAAGGTGTTAAATCAATCAGAGATGAAAGTTTTATGATTTAAACGAAATTCAAAGACAGTGTGAATAAAGAAAGAAGACTCAGGGTGTCAAAGAAAGATTTGAAATGAGAAAAATCAGTAGAACACAGAGGCAGGGAAAAGACTGAGTTGGTATGAAGACATTGTTAGGTATGGAGGCTGAGAGTTGGGTAAAGAAGTACAACGTAACCTACATGGAAGAACTCTGTGAGAGAAGAAGAATAAATAAGACATGGGAAGAAGAAATGGAAACTGATTTTAAGAAACTGAACTTCATGAAGGAAATGATAAAGAGAAAATAATGTACTTGAGAAGAATCACCCGACATGGTCCACCATGAGACAACAAACATAAAATAATGATGATGAGATAATGATGATGCTGATATGTGTGTGTGTGTGTGTGTGTGTGTGTGTTTATACACACACACACACACACACACACACACACATATATATATATATATATATATATATATATATATATATATATACACATACATACATACGTGTGTGTGTGTGTGTGTGTCTGTGTGTTATCACAAAATCTTTAGATTGACAAGATACAAAAAGAAAATAGCAGACATTTTTTTCCAGTTTCCTTATATTCAGATGTGCTGAATGCTGCAATAATTGACCACAATACTTTCTGTACAAACCTTACTCAACTGCAAAAGTAACTGTCACTTGTCTCTCAGTTCATCTCATTTCTTTCTTTCTCATATTGAATATTCCAATCGATTCAATTGTTTGTAGTTCTTTCAGTTTCTTTATTTCACCTGATATAATCTATAACTCTAACCTTCTACCTCCTATACGTCTGACTATTTCTTATGCAGATTTAATAAGTGGTATGAAGAGAAGATTAAAAGAAGGGTGTGTTTTTTTCTTTTCTATTTTCCTGTCATTATAATTTCTACCCGACTTTGAAATGTGGCTATTGTCGGCTCAGGATTCAATAGTAATTTAGTTTTCTTGGCTCAAGTGATCCAATATTTCCTGATAGTAGCGGAGATATTATTGAGTTATTTTGACTCATGTGTTTGTAATTGAGCTTCGGTTAACTTTGGAGGTAATGAAAATCAAAAATTTATTCAGTGACTCACTCGAAGTGTGAGGTGTGTAGAAATTATTGCCTAAAGGAATTAGGGCAAAGGAGACAAAAGAAAGAGAAATGGAAAGAAAAAAGAAAAGAAAAAGAAACATTAACAACATTAATGTGAGTGGCATTAAATCTTTACAAACTAATGGCATCTCTGTATATACAAGGAATGGACTGTAAACTAATGAGAAAAACGCAAGAGCAGTGAAGAAGAGTTTTGAATTAGCTGAAGAAACATCAAAGGAAGTATAGACGAAAGTAGATTAGGCAAAAGTTATTGAAAATCCTAATAGATTATTTATGAAGATAGGTGTAGGTATAAAGGAGGAAAAAAAAGAAAAAAAGAAACTAACAGGCTATTAGTGAAAGGCATCAAGGATCTGTTGCATGGTCTATTACTAAACGAGATGTAGGTAATTAGTAGTTAAAAAAGTATTCTGCTAGTATAATTCAATATTCATTATTTATGTATTATCAGCTTATTTTCTATGGTGTAACAGTTCACCATAATAACTTTCTATCTTAGTTTACACTTGGTGAAACAATTCAAGATTCTCTAACAAACGGATGATATCTAGGAATAGAGATAACGCTCATTCTAAGCAGAGATAACTAGGCAACATTTAAACTAAATATGCAATAAAAAATATATATGTTTTAGTTTTTAAGCAGCGACTTTGAGAAGATTGAATTAACTCTAGTCGTCTGAATTCATTCAATAAATAAATACTTAAAAATTGGAAGATTTTATTAAAGGGAAATTATAGAAAAGATTAGGAAGATTTGAGAGATGGTAACACATCTAGAAGTAACAATACATATCTGATCTCACTTAAAAAAAAAAATCATGGTCTTTGTGTGTGTGTGTGTGTGTGTGTGTGTGTGTGTGTGTGTCTTTCTCTCTCATATATATATATATATATATATATATCTGGTGCAGCCTCCTGGCTTGCCACTCCTCAGTCAAACCATCCAACCCATGCCAGCATGCGAAGTGGACGATGATATATATACATAGTCTACATATATACACAAACACACACACACATACATGCATACACACGTACATACACACATACATATATACACTCATACATGCACATATATACATACATGCCCATACACACAGGCCCATACATACATACACACATACACAAACACATACACATATACATACGCACACACACACACATACATACATACATACAATGAAAGACAATATTCCTGATGAAAAGAATGCCAGACATTCCTTTGCAAGTCTAGACTACACCTGTCATCAACCTCAACCACATCACAGGGTACTGAATTCTGGTGTTGACCTATAAAAATATGGAAAAATTCATTTCTTTGTTACAGTCTTGAGATGGCCTTTAATAAAAAACCTGTACAACCAAGGATTAACTAACATGTTCTCTAATTTACTAAACATTTGCTATTTGTGTGTGTGTGTGTGTGTGTGTGTGTGTGCATGATTATTCGGTTTTATTTCAAGATTTTTGGCTAATAGAGAAAGAACCAGTTTCTAACCGAAACCCAAAGCACCTTTACTGGAATATGTATGCATGTATATATATGTGTGTGTTTGTGTGTATGTGCATGTATGTATGTTTGAATATGTATGTATGTATGCATGTATGTATGGGTGTGTGTGTGTGTGTGTGTGAGTGTGTGTGTGCACGCGCGCGCGCGCGCGTATTCAGATGAACTTCAACATTAAATTCCTGTCTCGGCAGTTCATAAATCCTCCCAAGATTTAGGTCTGTTGGTGACATGTTTCTCATCACCAACAACTTTTGATGCAGGGGGTGGGGAGAACCAACAGATGAGCACAACAGACTATCAGATAAAAATGTACAAGTTGGATAAAAATCGACTCACTTCTCCCTTCTAACTAAGTCTATGGACCAACAAACGAAGATATTTTCTTTTCTTATTTGTTAAAGTTGAGAATCTAGTCAGAATAAAAATATCCATTCTTAAAACATTCTTCCAAAGAACTTTCACTCTACTTTCAACTCCCATTACTTTAGTGACAAGAATATTTCACATCAGACCTACTTTAGTCAATAAGTATTACTATAACCACCTCACTGACAAACAAAATACTATATTCTGAATAGAACAAAATAGTAAGGCAAACAAGTATTAAAATAATCATCTTTAAGCCACAATAATCTTATAAACCAAAAATAACTAACCCAACAAAAACTAAAATCGTATTTCTGTTCATTCCTTCCATTAACATTGTGTACCTTTCCCAGACATTGTATTATATTGTGTAGTTCAAATTCCGCTGAGGTTGACTTTGCCTTTCATCCTTTCGGGGTCGATAGATTAAGTACCAGTTGTGTACTGGGGCCAATCTGATCGACTGGTCCCCACCCCCCAAAAAATTTCAGGCCTTGTGTCTAGTGTAGAAAAGATTATATTATATTGTGAAGGTGTGTGGTTTAGTGTTTTGGGTATTTGACTCATGATCGTAACGTTGTGAATTCGATGCCAGGCAGTGCATTGTCTTTGAGCAAGACACTTTATTCCACATTGCTCCAGTTCCCTCAGCTGGCGAAAGGAGTTGTACCTGCAATTCAAAGGGCCAACCTTGTCACATTCTGTGTCATGCTCAATCTCTTGAAGAACTACATTAAGGGTAAACATGTCTGTAGAATGCTCATCCACTTATATTTTAATCTTATGGGCAGGCTGTTCTGTTGATCACACACACATATTCTTTTATTGTTTTATTTTTTTACCTGTTTCAGTCATTTGACTGTGGCCATGCTGGAGCACCGCCTTTAGTCGAGCAAATTGAGCCCAGGATTTATTCTTTGTAAGCCTAGTACTTATTCTATTGGTCTCTTTTGCCAAACCACTAAGTTACGGGGACGTAAACACACCAGCATCCGTTATCAAGCAATGTTGAGGGGACAAACACACACACACACACAATGGGCTTCTTTCAGTTTTCTGACTACCAAATCTACTAACAAGGCTTTGGTTGGCCCAAGACTAAAGTAAAAGACACTTGCCCAAGGTGCCATGCAGTGGGACTGATAAAAACACCATTCGAGCATGGTCGATGCCAGTACTGCTTGACTGGCTCTTGTGCCACTGGCACCCACTACACTCCTGGAGTGGTTGGCATTAGGAAGGCCATCTAGCTGTAGGAACTTTGCCAGATCAGATTGGAGCCTGGTGCGGCCTTCTGGCTCGCCAGCCCTCAGTTAAACTGTCCAACCCATGCCAGCCTGGAAAGCAGACGTTAAATGACGACGACAACGACGACGACGATGATGATGCTGATGATGATGATGATATATATATATACATATATATATATATATATATATATATATATATATATATATATATATATATATATATATATATATATATAACCAAATTATTCTTTCACCAGCGGTTTGAAAATTTAATATAATGAAATAAATTTGTATATCTATTCACACCTAATTCAATCAATTTACTTTACAATATTGTATGGTGATGGAATAATATTGAATTCTCTTATCTACTTTCTGGTTCCAATTTTTTTCTTCTGAAATTCGTAATTCGCTATATATATAGGCATGACTGAGAGGTAAGAAGCTTGCTTCTCAGCCACATGCTTCCAGGTTCATTCCCACTGCTTGGTGCCTTGGGAAAGTCTTTTTTACTGTAGCCCCCGGCTGACTAAAGCCTTGTGAGTGGATTTGGTAGACGGAAACTGAAAGAAGCCCATCGTATGTATGTATATATATATATATATATATATATATATATATATATATATATATATATATATGTGTATATATATGTGTATGTATGTATGTATGTATGTGTATGTGTATATGTTTGCGTGTGTGTGTCCACAACATCGTTTGACAACCGATGCTGGTGTGTTTACAACCCTGTAACTTAGCGGTTTGGCAAAAGAGACCGATAGAATAAGTACTAGGCTTACAATGAATAAGTACTGGGGTCGATTTGCTCGACTAAAGGCGGTGCTCCAGCATGGCTACAGTCAAATGACTGAAACAAATAAAAGAATAAAAGAATATACATATACATATATATATATACACATATACACAGACACATACACATAT
>NC_142939.1:2639606-2642106 GCF_046866305.1 Octopus bimaculoides | reverse complement strand
CCATGTCTAACTTAATGGCATCACCTGATATATATATATATATGTGTGTGTGTATATATAGATATGTGTATATTATTATTACTGGTATCATTATTTCTATGATGATAATGATGATGATTATTATTATGATGCTGATGATGATGATGGTAATTATGATGATGATGATGATGATGCTACTTATATCTATCATCATGAAACTGGCACGTACATGCATCAGCTTTTGCACAAGTGCATTCATACACGTATTTACTCTCTCTGTTCTGCAAAGCTTAAAACCTTACTTTCGTTTCACTCAATACAGATACATCAAACATAATATTAACATTTCCGAATATTAACAACTTTCAGATTTAATTCCAGCAAAACTCTTCCTAAACCCACCGTCAAGCGAATTAACCAACCACTGGCAAAATACACAATGTGAACTAATCCTAGAGAGGTTATCTGGTAGTCAGCTGGAATCCTGGATTGTGTTTCCATTATTATTAATTGGAATTAAGCAATAAATATGGAAATGAGTTCTACGGCAGTCATGGACATTTCTCATTTACTGGTGCATTTCCATTTCTATGGTGTTAGAGATGAAACATATAACAATATCACGGAGGCTATCTGTAAAACAAAAGGCCAGACATGTTGGAGACAACTCTGTAAGCAAGTGAACATCTTGAATTGTTGAGAGGAAGCGAAATGATGGACGTTTCCTATTTTAAACTGATAATAAGTGACACCACAGATGGTCATTACATTTCAAGACTTATCTGTTGTAGATTAAATGCTGTGTTACTCCAGGAAGTGATTCTATCTCTTCTTAATCTCTAAATACACTAAATTTAATACAATAAATATTTATGTATACATATGTATAAGTAAGCTGTATATTTTCATATATATATATATATATATATATATATATATATATATATATATATATACATGTGTGTGTGTAAACAAATATGGGGTGTGTTATATATATATATATATATATATATATATATATATATATATATATATATTCATATATATGTATACCAGAGTAAGCACATAAATGTGAAACAAGGTGAAAAAAAGGTACTCGAATGCTATTGTGGAACAGTTATTTTAATGAGTTGTATTTATTTATCATCCGATGAGATCCATCTGCACCACTGGATGCTCCGGAGCCAGATGTTGAGTGTCCCACCCATGAGGAATCGATGCTAGGTGTGTCAATACAACTATCATGATTAATAATAAATTCTTGTATATTCCATCTTCCATTTGCCATATATATATGTATATATATATATATATATATATATATATATATATATATATATATATATATACACACACATATATATATATATAGATATATATATGTATATATACACACATCCAAATATACAGACACACACAAGTGTATTTGGGAGTAATTAATGAGGCTGTAAACTTATATTGTATTCGATATGATTCTTAGATTTCTCTTTTGGTGTTTTTCCTCTTCCACAGACTTATGTCACAGTTCATAAATATTTATGACTGTTCAAAAATTACGATTGAATTCTCTCCAAATTAAACTGAAGATGAATTAAATGCATACCTCACTGACTATAAATCATATATAAATTTAATGACAGAGCACAAATGAGCTGAGAGAAAACTGATGCTAGAAGGAAGAGAAGCGACTACATTGGTGTAGATATGGGAGACAAGAGTTTGGTAAAAACACTTCAAGTAAGAGAAAGTTGAAGAGGAAGAACATTAGAGACGACATGGGAAGTAAGAGTGGAGCTGACCTAAAGAGACTGAACCTCAGGATGAAGATGATTGAAAGTGATGTGTGATGCTGGGAAAGGCATTCATGTCTAAGAGAGTAAGGGAAAATTTATGTGAAAATTGTCATGAAGATTCAGAGGATAAATATATATGTAGACACTTGTTTAAGGTTCCGTGCAGTAGGACTGAACAGGAAATTACATAGCTGGCAAGCAAACTTCTTTACCATGTGACCACCCAAGTATTGTGTGTGTGTGTGTGTGTGTGTGTCTATATATATATATATATATGTGTGTGTGTGTGTGTGTGTATATATATGTATCAAATCATGTATAAAAAAAGTCTTACAGATGTGTGTCTAAACATAGTTGACCCTTTAGCATTTAAACCAGCCATAACAAGCCCAAGTATTCTATCTGTTTTCTGTTCAAACCAACCAGATCTGGTCTCTCACACCTATTTTGTACTGTCATTTAAAAAAATAAACAAACATGTGAGAATTTCCTCTTAAAATCTTGATACTTGCTTGCTTTATACACACACACACATGCATGTATATATATATATATATATATATATATATATATATAGATAGATATGTTCTTGAATTTGATGGACATATAGCAGTATGTAAGCTGATTCAGGAAATCTCTAATGAAACTTTTTATTGATGTACCTGAAGAGACCCAGAATGGGTTGAAACATGTTTACACATTCCATCTCCTATTTTATTAATACTGTA
>NC_142939.1:2628089-2639106 GCF_046866305.1 Octopus bimaculoides | reverse complement strand
TGTATATATATATATATATTTATGTATATATATATATATATTTATGTATATATATATATATATTTATGTATATATATATATATATTTATGTATATATATATATATATTTATGTATATATATATGTATATTTATGTATATATATATGTATATTTATGTATATATATATATGTATATTTATGTATATATATATATGTGTATATTTATGTATATATTTATATATTTATGTATATTTATGTACATATTTATATATATATGTGTGTGTGTGTGTGTGTGTGTGTGTGTGTGTGTGTGTGTGTGTGTGTGTGTGTGTGTGTGTGTGTGTGTGTATTTATATGTATATGGATAGATATATATTTATTCATGCATATATATGTGTGTGTGTTCGTCATGCATCTGTATTAAAATTTCTTTTTATGTTAAGTTATATATAAAATCAATTGAACATTAATTTGAAGGATCACTCACTATTTTCCAGCCGTGTTCCATATTTAATTACATGGAGAAGGAAAAGTTTGGCAGTGACTTTGATGGTTCTGCTTGCTTATTATCATCAAACTGTCACCTAGTTTGGTTTTACCTGCTTTATATAGCGTTTTATTTGAGGAAAGGTGTTTATATGTATATCATGTGTAGAGGGAATGAGTTTGTAGAAAGAAAAAAAGACTTGGTTGTAGAAGAGGAGGGAGAAGGAGAAGTGGTAAATATACATTTGTAGGTAAGAGTGGAAAGGAAAGGATGGGAATAACAATTTTTCTGGTTCGACAAAAATAATGTTGTAAATAGTCAACAGCTTTTAACCAAGTTGGTTATATTTGTTGTGAGAAATTGTGGCTTCATTATATGTTATTGTCTGTGGTTAGAAGAGTGTTATATAACAGTATTGCTCGTTAGATTTGTATAAGAGCACATTTGACAAATTATTATTATCATCATTGTTATTATTATCATCATTATTATTATTATTATTATTATTAAAGCAAAAAGAATCTAGTGTGCCTTCCACAGATTCAATAAATAAACTTGTCAATCTACTTCATTTTTGGTAATATTTTATAGGATTGAGGTAACTCTTCCAGTAGGTATACAGAAGCAAGGTATACATCTGTAGAAGGTACACGACTGCTGAAATATTGTTCACTTGATAACAATCGTACTCTTCTTTCTTTTTTTTCTTTTTTTTACTTCTGTATACCTTCTGGAGGAGTTACTTCAACCCTATAAAATATTATTATCATTATTATTATTATTATTAGTTCGTCCATTCAAGGTTGTGAGCTGACAGAATCGTTAGCATGCTGGGAAAATTGACCCCAGGACTTATTCTAGTTTGTTCAAGAGCCTTTTAGGTTTGATGTAGTGATTTTCTTTTGCTTTTTTCCGACATATTGACCTTTCCTCATCATAATAAGTCTTATATCTTATGTCATCATAGACAATATTTCTGACTGCTCCTTCTGACATATGGAGATCTTTTGCAGTTGACCTCATGGGCGTTCTGGGATTATACTCAATGGTCTGTTGAACTTGCTGGATAAATTGAAGTGTTCTGATTATTTCAGAGCATTTAGAATGCTTTTTATGCTTTGATACAGGTGATACGTTTCCATCTTCAGTCTCCAGCTCCCTACAAACTTTGTAGACAAAAAATCTGGCAACTTTTAAAAATCGAGATATTTCTGAACCACTATTCTCAACCTTTATATCCACAATAACAGCATGTCTCTTCATTTCTTGAGTAAGCTGAGGATCTGCCATTATCATTCTCTGAAACAAAGATT
Source organism: Octopus bimaculoides (assembly GCF_046866305.1). NCBI lineage: Eukaryota > Metazoa > Mollusca > Cephalopoda > Octopoda > Octopodidae > Octopus > Octopus bimaculoides. The sequence continues at coordinate 2,637,327 of NC_142939.1, read as the reverse complement.
ATACCGAGTTAGCAAAAAATGTAGCAATAACCCAGAAAAGGTATGTCCTCAAATAACTTACGCACCCTGTATATATAAATGTGTGTATGTATGTATGTATCTATGTATGTATGTATGTACACATGTTTGTATGTATATGTATATATACAGAGTGGGCCAAAAGTCACGCACAAAATAAGCTCAATATGGTCTGAAATTGTCAAAAACGATTTAACTTTCCTAAGATTGAATAAAATAAATAAAATAATGATGAATACACTTGTATTTTACATGATGAACAAAACAAATAATAATAATGTAATATAAATAAAATTTCAAATGTTTTGGTGCATGACTTTTAGCCAACCCTCTGTGTGTGTGTGTGTGTGTGTGTGTGTACATACATATACACACAAACACATATATTCACACATACACACACACACATGCTAAGGAATCTAAGAAGCATACTTACTCACCATGGTTCATCATGATTAACCCTGGAAGGGTATTTTTTCACCAACAAATATTCAAAATGTTATGAATTATTCGAGACTGCAATGCAAGTCTTGGAGAGTGAAAGAACACACATAAGAAGGCTAAACTCTGGCCTCATGGCCTAATACCTGCTCATGGTGAAAACTAATATATGCAGCTATTTGATATCATTCTATTTTAACCACCAGTGGCGTCAGCACATAAAAAGGAGAGAAAATGGTAATTTAACTACTTGATGAAATAAGTTCAAACCTGGAATCAGTGCTGGGGGTCAAATCAATATGGCAACCTAGAAACTTCTGAAGGTGGTGCTCTAGCATGGCCATAAAGCAATGACTGAAGCAAGTAAAAAAAAATTCCAAACTGTATGTAGTATCACAAAACATTTAACCACAAGCAAAAATAATTATTTTCCAGAAGGCCAAAGTATTTTGCTTCGTTTCTTGTTTTTTAACAGTTGGAAAGCTTTACAAATCACTAATTTAATGTTCAAACAATCCGACAAACTTTCATCTATTATGGAAAAACATCAGCAAAACTATGTTTTCTTTGGAAGGTCATTTCTTCAAAAGATGTCCAACACCACTTAGTGACTGAATAACATCGTTATAACAAGAATTACTTTACAAAAGAAGGATAATTTAAAATGTGAATTTTTTTCTTTAGAAAAAAATAAATTGTACTCGGTTAATGATTTCTATTGTTTTTCTGAATGTATTTTAAATTGTCAGAATTTATGGCTTGTATCTGTTATTTATGATTTTAAATATTTTCATAAGGAATAGTTTTGGTCTTTTTGTCCCTTTAAGCTGTTTGAGTATTTTATTCTGCTTCTCCCCCTCTAACCTCATTATTAATATGTCTCTTATTGCATGCTTGCCAATCCAGCTCTCTAACTGCATTCTTTCCTTTTAAAAGAAAACATACTTGTACACATGAATGCACATAAGAAGCTGCATGCCCAACAACAACAGTACAACATGTCCTCATTTAGCAAAGCTGCCTTGGCTAGTTTCAAATTGGCTCCGTTTATTTTTCTGCGAATCTGTAAAAACCTTACGATAAATTAGTGTTGACATTTACATTAGTAATGTTAATATAATTGCAATGATAACAGCATACAACTAAATATGATTGCACCTATTGATCAAATATCTTACCCACTATACCTGTATCCTATACAATATAGGTGCAGGAGTGGCTGTGTGGTAAGAAGCTTGCTTCCCAACGACATGGTTCCGGGTTCAGTCTCACTGTGTGGCACCTTGGGCAAGTATCTTCTACTATAGCCTCAGCCTGACCAAATCCTTCTGAGTGGATTTGGTAGGCGAAAACTGAATGAAGCCATTGTATAAATATATATATAGAGAGAGAGAGTTTTGAAGTGATGAACAGATATTGCATGTTTACAATAATAAGGTAGTCAGAATGTTGGATGATTATATATATCCTTTTTTTTATTTATTCACATCATATTTACATTTTTAGCGTTTTCTTCCGCTATCGGATTTATCAAAACTTTTTTGATAAATCCGATAACAGAAGAAAGCGCTAAAAATGTAAATAAGATGTAAACAAATAATATATATATATATATATAATCTTCCAACGTTCTGACGACCTCATTATTCTAAATATATATATGTGTGTGTATGTATGTGTTTGTCCCCCCCCCCTATCATCACTTGACAACCGATAGAAGTCGATAGAATAAGTACTTGGCTTACAAAGAATAAGTCCTGCGGTCGATTCGTTCAACTGAAAGCAGTGCTCCAGCATGGCTGCAGTCAAATGACTGAAACAAGGAAAAGGAAAAAAAAATATCATATTCCACTCATATTACTAAAATAGTTACTCAAAATGCATGTTGTTTGGGAAATGATAATTAATTCTTCATTAGGTGTATTGTCTTTAGAATAATGTAAGATATCATTGTAATGTCCTCTCCCATAATACAATAAGGCAATTTATAGTTCGTTTCCAATGCATGGCATGTTACTTTATGCTCAGTTATGTGTTTACCAACTTCCAGTTAAAGCATTCGTCATGTCTAGCAGAGCATCCATGGTGTTTGAAATCTAAAACTATCAGTTTAAGTTTGAGGAGAGTATTTTCAAGTCAGCAACACCAGGTTGAGATGAAAGACGTGACTGACACTTTTGAACATGTGAAACTCTTGAGAATTTTATGAGATTGGTTTATTAATTAATTGTAACTACAAAATACTGAAGAATTTTAAGCGTTACAGGACCGATTCTTCAGATGACAGTTGAGTATTTTATTTTACACTTCCGCCTAATATATTTAGGCAGTTCTCTCCTCATTTTATGAAACCTCAACTGGTAACCTTCTAATCAGCAATCTCTACTCCTTTGAGAAGATCTGATATCTACACACATTTAAATTTCAGATGATTTAGTTTAATCTGTTAAGCATCCAGGATATTTATCTTCTTACACTGATTTGTTCATTTCAATTGTAGAAATATATTATCTCATTAAGACCTTTATCCTACCTCAGTCACAAAACTGACACGCACTTATTACAGGCTTAAAGTATAGGCTTCAAGGTTTATCCCATATAATGCTATATATGAGGGGAAATCAAAACTTATCCACAATTTTGCCATAACATATCTTTATTATTGTCATCCTGCCTTCTGCACATGCATGCTTATAGTACTATTGTGGTCATGTGATCAAAGTTTGAGCCTGATTGTGCCATTCTTCTTTCTGATTTTACAGTGTAAGCATGGTGGCTCCACAAGCAATGTGCACGAAAGAAGAACAAAGAGCAGGGATCCAAGAGATGGTAACGGTGAACTGGTTCACCATTACCATCTTTCAAACTTGCTGAATGTTTTCATCAGTGGTGGAGCTTCATGGGCATCCTGTTCACTCTTCATGCATCATGCTTGTCTGGCAACTTTTAAACTTCTCAGTCCACTCTTAGACACTTCTATGTGGTAGTGCAGTGTCCCCTCGGACTGACCAAAGCCTTGTGAGTGAATTTGGTAGATGGAAACTGAAAGAAGCCCATCATTTGTGTGTGTGTGTGTGTGTGTGTGTGTGTGTTTGTTTATCCTCCCCACCTACACCACTTGACAACCAGTGTTGGTGTGTTTACGTCCCTGTAAATTAGCGGCTCTGCATAAGTGACCGATAAAATAAGGTCTAGAGTTGATACTTTCAACTGAGAATTCATCAAGGTGGTGCCCCAGCATGGCCACAGTCTAATGACTGGAACAAGCAAAAGAATAAAAGAGTGAAAGAAAATAACTGGAATGAAATTTTGAGACAAACACAAAAAGATTCTTTTTATGAGTCAAAAGGAATTTCGTCTGCAGTCTTCTTGGAAACCTATTTTACAGTCACAAAGAGGTGATGCGTTTAGACATATTAATAAATGAGATGAAATAAAATAAACTGGGGTAGAAAAAAGGGTTAGGAGGAGGAGGGAAATGGCTGGAGAGAAAGGAGGAGAAGGAGGGGGAAAATTAAATAGGGGAGTCATTGGAGAGAGGGAGAAGAAACGAAAATATAAGAGAGCAGGAAATAAAAAGATTTGAAATTGTTGAAGATCATGTAATACACACACACACACACACACACACACACACACACACACACACACACATATGTAGTCATACCAACATACACACACACACATAGATAGATATACAAACGTACACACACATATCCATATATGTGAATAGTATTTGAATGTACAAATATAAAAAAAAAACAGAAGAATGTACAAATAAAAAATATATATACTGGAAAAGCATTGAAACACTGTGAAACCAAGCAAAGATATCTTGAAGAGCAGAATTGTAGGAATGAGGGATATGGTACTCAAACTAGTTTGGAAATATTTGAAATTATATCATCTCAGGAAAATATTCAGTACATAAGCCAAATAGTTTAACTTAGAGATATTTACCAGGAAATGACTGAAAAGTGATAAACTTCTTCAATGCCGGAAGATTGTAAACAAATAATAATGGTCCATAAAGATAACTGCTATGATCGAATATTTCAGTGAGATACTTCCAATGACTCAGGCATTAGGCATTGCAGCAAGAATTTCAAATTATAAGAACTTAGCAATTTCTAACTCTGATTCAATGCATATGGTTCCAAGTATAAAATTAAGAATCTCTCACATCTCAAGGTTAAATTGTGAGAAGCATACATGGATGGGCCTTTATGCTCTGGGATTTCCTGTCATATTTTAAATGAGGCTGACAAGGAGATTCTTTCAGGCACAGGAGTGGCTGTTTGGTAAGTAGCTTGCTTACCAACCACATGGTTCCAGGTTCAGTCCCACGGTGTGGCACCTTGGGCAAGTGTCTTCTACTATAGCCTTGAGCCAACGTAAACCTTGTGAGTGGATTTGGTAGACAGAAACTGAAAGAAGCCCATCGTATCATCATCATCATCGTTGTTTTACGTCGGCTTTCCATGCTAACATGAGTTGGACGATTTGACTGAGGATTGACAAACCAGATGGCTGCACCAGGCTCCAGTCTGATCTGGTAAAGTTTCTACAGTTGGATGCCCTTCCTAACGCCAACTACTCCGAGAGTGTAGTGAGTGCTTTACGTGCCACAAATTTTTTTTTAAGCATTAATTATTTGTTAAACCAGACTGCAGTGAACAGAAAACAACTCAGTTTTTACACTTGTCCTTTATCCTGACAGTCTCTGCAAGGGTTAGTTGCTAAAATCCACACAATTACAGGTAGGCAGTGAAAAATCATTATTGTTATTGAAATGTATGTATTTCAATAATATTGAAATACATTATTGTTATTGATATGTATGTATACATACATGCATACATATATATGTGCATGTGTGTGACTGTATGATGTTTATATATATATATATGTATATATACTCATACATACACAAATGTATACTGTAAATGCTTACACATTCTATGCTCTTTGATTTCAGGGTGTAAATTGACTGACAAACTCCCATAAACATGTGCATATATATATATATATATATATATATATGTTTGTGTATGTGTATGAACATATGCAGTTATCTACATATATGTATGTATATTTATGCATACACATATGTACACACACGTGCATGCATACATACATACACACACATGCCATAATTTTCCGTATAATGCACTTTGATTTGAGGGACTAAGTCATCTGAGAAAGCCACATAAACTTGTATAACCTCTATGTTGCACAACTTATTGTAAAAGTAGGTAATCTACTACAATGCAATATATCAAATATTTTCTTTATATTTCCTTTGATATAAAATTGTTATATTTTTTAAGCAAAATACCTCTAGTGTCTAGTAAATTATCTATAAATGATATTATATAAATAACAATAGACGCCTGGGTTAGTTTATTTATTTTCTCATACAATTACTACTAACATGCTGCAAAACAGACTTTTGAGTTCTGTTTTTTTTTTTTTTTGTATCTTTCAAGTTAGAAATGATAAATAATTGTGTTGAACATGACATGAGAACAGATGCAAAATCCTTCTCTGTGAACGACTGTAACATCAGACCAAGAAGTCAGATTCAAGCAAGGAGGACTTGGACTGAATTTATAGTTGAGTAAAAAGAAAATATATAAATATAAAGACAAGATCGAAATAGAGATAGCTTTCCTATTTATTGAAGAGAATGTATTGAAATTTTTGTATAGAAAACGATGTCCTCGTTCTTGTATCAAGTAACAATATTTTGTATCCATGCCAGGGCTATTTTTAAAAAGATTCATTTGGCTTCATCTACAATAAAGGAGTTCAAAGCAACATCGACATTTCCATGCTTACACAGGCCAGATGGAATTTGTTGAGTAAGATTTCACACACACACACACATATATATATATATATATATATATATATATATATATATATATATATATAATTTAACAATTTTTCTTCTACATTATATTTCAGTTAGTTTGATCTTTGACATTGGTTGTGCTATTTTTGCATGGGTTTATAGTAACAGACTGAATTAAAGACATTTAGGTCAAACTGGTTAAAATATACTGTAGATACAAACATTAAATCCCCAGTCACACAACGCATGCTCTTTAGGGCAATTAATAATTGTTTGCTAGACTGAGCCTTTCACGCATGGCTGTGTGCTAAGAAGCTTGCTTCCCAACCACACAGATTTCAGGTTCAGACTCGCCATGTAACACCTTGGGCAAGTGCCATCTACTATAGCATTGGGCTAACCAAAGCCTTGTGAGTGGAATTGGTAGACAGAAACTGAAAGAAGCCCATCGTATATCATCATCAGCAGCATCATCAGTTAACGTCCATTGTCCATATGTGTGTGTGTGTGAATAGATTTGTGTGTCTATGTTTGTCGCACCACTATCACTTGATAACCGATGTTGGTGTGTTTATGTCCCCATAACTTAATGGTTCGGCAAAAGAGACTGATAGAACAGACACTAGGCTTACAATGAATAAATCCTGGGATCAATTTGTTTGACTAAAGGCAGTGCTCCAGCATGGCCACAGTCAAATGACTGAAGTAGAAGAATTAAAGAATACAAGAATGATATATTAATACAAATAATTGTCAACTGGCAGACTGAACCTTTCAGGTTTGTTTATCTAAAGTAGGGGAAGTCATGGTTGTAAGGTTAAGGAGCACATTTCCCAAGCATCTGGTCTTCCAAGTAGCCCCATAGCATTATACATTTGTCAAGTGTCTTCAGATATAGCACCGGGCCAAACGAAGTGGCGTGAGTGGATTTAGTTAGCAAAATCTAGATGCCTATCATGTTTGTAGATAGAGAGAGAGAGACAGATGGATGAATGGACGGATGGACAGAAAGACAGACACTTGGCCAGATAGACAGATACACAGACAAGTAGATAGACAGACACACACACACACACACACACACACACACACATGCATGCAGATATTAATGTATATACGTCTGCATACATATATACATACACGTATACTTATATACATACATTTGTGTGTGTGTGTTTTCTGCGTGTATGTGTATGATAGCAAGAGTATTCACACCAAAGATATCTTTCTTCTAACCAGAACACACATACACACAAAAACACACAAACCACACACACACTCCAAAATATCTTCAGCTCATCATCGATGCTTTTTTAGACATATTCCACTAAGTGACTCCACCAAAAATGGATACACTGGAACAGCCATTAGAGCTAACACTTCCTGTTTACCAAAGCTCATCAATGCTAGCTCTAACACGTGTCCCATATATTTGGAATCACCAAGAGTGCAATTTCCCAGAATACATCAACTGCTGACACTCATATTGCCTACTTACATATCCAGTATTTATCATTCATGTATTTGTCTGTTGATTGGCATAACCTACGTCCTTGGTCTAACGTACGCTCACACATTTCCTGTTTGCAATTATCATTGCTGCGCTTATTTGTTGCTTGATTAATTAATTTATGTTTTGGTGATATGCTTTCACAGTCACTTAGTCAACTAAAACAAAAAAAAAAAAAGGAAATCCACTTCATCACCTGATGAATGCAAGAAAGCCAATCCTGGATAAGTTATTTGCAAAGACTTTGAATAAATCATTGTTTTGCTTACGCTGACACATTACCTCTTTCTGCCTATATATATATATATATATATATATACACACACACACACACACACACACACACACACACACACACACACACACACACACACACACATCTATATATATATATATATATATATGTATATATAAAGATAAAGGAGATAGGATTTGGATGAAAATTATTTATATAGTGCTTTCAACATAAAAGTGTTAAAAGGATAGCTTTTATCCAATTCCTCTATCCTTTTTCTTAATATATTGTATAAATCTGTATACTACTTCATATTCATTGATACAAACACACACACACACACACACACACACACACACACACACACATAGACACATACACACATATATACATACACACACACCCGGATAGATAAATAGATAGATAGATATACACATATATACATATACATAAACATATATACACATACATATCCATATATATATGTACTTATATATATATATATATATATGCACACATATATACACAGGCAAAGATGTATACATATGTATTTAGAGAGAGCACGAGTGATACTTATATACATACACATGGATGTATGGATATGTATATTAGTGTTTATACATGTATGTATCTACCAGTGATGCAATATCAGTGTTTATTTCTTATGTCATGATATACAACAGAACAGGCTAATAAATCTCAGCCAACACTTTATATCCAAGTCAAACCGGCAATGATACATTGGACAGTTGTAAATGACAAATTTTATACAATCTCTGTGTATAAAGAAATCAGTACTCAGCTGGATTGATTCAAATTTTTATTGAGATTACATCAGCAAACAAACACTTGACACTAATTGCAGAGTGGGTCTGTATAAAGTGATCCTGTATGTATAGCCATTATCAAAGTGACGTGCATAAATATTGCTAGTTTGCTACTAGTTTGGTTAGTGATTTACTGATGCGTTTTTGATGTGATACATATCAATAAATAAACCTATAGAATTTATCTAACACTACTTGTACAAACTATGCTTTATTAAATACTTTAAACAGTCATAGATATCTCTTCTCACACTTTCACTGTGAACAGTAAGTGGAGGATTTGCTGGATTAGATGTAATCTCTATTTAGATTTAATCTACAACTGACTAACTGCCTCTAACTATTCTCAA
>NC_142939.1:2603089-2623089 GCF_046866305.1 Octopus bimaculoides | reverse complement strand
GAGGCACTGGTTATTGAAAGCACTATTATATCAATTCCTATTGTAACATTACTGTATATCTGCTACCTGGTAAACCTGATGTGTAACTGTAGGTACCAATATAACTCACCTTTAAGTAACCAGTGCAATTAAATATAGTATGCAATCATTCCGTTCAGACACGCAATAAAGTATACTGGTACATCAGTGTCACAGAGTCAACTTTCAAATCAAGGTACAGTAATCACATGCATTTTTTCAGTAAAATGTGCACATTTCATTAAACAGATACAAATATTATTTACTCTAATTTGTAGTCAAGTACATGGACAGCATTTCCATATAAAGTGAAGTAGATGTAGTTGCAATTTACATTGCATGGAGGCACTTGAAATCCCAATAAGTAAGTCTAGACTAATTGATAAGCATAATGAGTTGTTGATACGTTATTCACGCCAATTTAATAAAACGTTTTCAAGGTTCCATTTAGCCAACAAATATTATAGGAAATTATAAATTTGTTATACATTTCTATCGATTGCATTTCCATTCTGTCTGTTATTATTATTGGTCTCTAATCTCTCCATGCTTATCATCCCACAAGCATTTTTCCTTTGTAAAGGATTCCACCACTTTCTGGAATATTATTAATCTGTTTATCTAAATGGTTCCCATTTCGATTTTTAACTTTGTAGTGTAACTATTTACTGATTTGGTATATTGTAGTAATTTTATTATTTTTATTGTTATTTTATTGCTTGACTTGGTATTTCATGGCCGTTAATCATTCCCTTTAGCTGTATGACTTTACTTCTACCTCTCTTTTCTTTTGTCTTTCAGTTTTTCATAATCCTTTCCTTACATTTTCCTTCCTTCTTTTCTTTCCCTGTTATCTCCTTCTCCCTCTCTCTTGATTCTTTGATGTTACAGCTGACCTAGTTAAGGCTCACTGTACTTATTGCTGTGCAAATTTAAAAGCAGGCCCCTTTGCTTAGACAAAGTACTACATTGTCCATGTCTTTATCTAAGCATGTCAGTTTGTTCCTCTTCTCGCTGCAACATTATAAATCCACTTCCCCCAAATTCTTGCTTGCATTCACAACCATGACCTTCCACATACAAGTGTATTGCACCATTTAAAGGTCTTGAGGAAATGGTAAGTTGGCTTTCAGTAAAGATTGGATCAAGCTGTATAATTGTTCCAGCATTTTGTATGATTTATTCACCCCACCCATTATTAAAACAATTGTAACTAGATAATAAACGTGATGTTAATATTTTCATTCGTCTGTTTGTTTTATATATTATTTATAATGACATAAGACCTTAGAAACTTTGAGAGACATTAAATAGAGAGAGGGGGAGTGAAAGAGTGGAGAGGGGGAGTTAAAAACAATGTGTCAACAGATGAGATCAAGAGAATCTCAAGATAGAAAACACTTAGTAGCGTTCAGATGATTTGAACTGACACTCTGATACATTTACCGAGGACAAAGTCAGCAGAGCTCTGGCCAAGTCAGAGTGGTTATAAGAAGAATCCAAGTGAACAGATATAGAGACATTGATTCAAATAAACAGATAAAATCTATAAGTAATTACGATAAACACAAGTTTATATCATTTGTTCCTACGTACGTTTCAATATTGTGATGGCACTAAGCAGTAGAAGAAATACAAACTCATTACCAGTTCAAATAAGCCTGATGCTCATCCGAACCCATATGAAAACCATTTGCAGACAAATAGGTGTAAATACACAGAGTCAGCTCACAGCGCTACCAAACCCGACTGTGGGATGCAGGCATTTCAGAGTGGTTGCCTCCTTTTCCACCACAGAGACCAGAAAGGGAGGCATTGCACACTGACACCAGAGGCAGGTCTCTTTTATGATATTGCCATCGGCGTTCAATGACTGGTTGCATTATTCAGTGACTCGCCATAAATAAAATACAGGGTGACAGTGTTAAGCAGCAATGTGCATAAACACAAACTTGTAACCAGTTCAAATACATTTGAGATATATTCGAACCCATTAGAAAGCCATTCACTCTATTTTGTCAAAGAGAAAATTTCTCACTGTTGACAAATAGGTGTAGGCATTATAAACGTACATTGCAATGAGTATCATTTATAAGAAGTAATACAGGTTTGTAATTATGTATTTCAGAATATTTAATTACGTGCTTTTGTAATTATGTGCTTTGAAGTGATAAATTCATTTTGAAATGATTTCAATTTGAAAAATGTACTTTGAAATACGAAATATTGAAATGATTTGATTGTAGAAATGTATTTTGGATATGATACGATATTTTTGAATATAAAATAATGTAGTTTGAAATAATTTGATTGTGATAATCTCTTTTTGAATACATACTATTGTATTTGGGAATGGAATGAATGTAATAATGTACTTTGGAATTAATTAACTACAATATAAAAGGAATAGAGTATTCTCTTTTAATTAATATTTTTCCTTATCTCCTGACTTGTAAGGGTTATTTTTAGCATTTCATATATATATATATATATATATATATATATATATATATAAAGATAAAGATATGCACATGCACAGATGATCCTTCATCTTAGCGTTTGCTGTGAGCTTTTGTCTCACCATTAAATCTCTGTTAATGTCAAACTAACAATATTCTATTACTCCAGTAAATATTCACATTATTTTAGCAGAAATATTATAGTTACTATCAAGGCAACAAGCTGGCAGAATTGTTAGCATGCCAGGTAAAATGCTTGGATGTATTTCAACCATCTTTACATTCTGAGTTCAAATTCCACTGAGACAGACTTTGCCTTTCATCTTCTGCGGTTGGTGAAATAATTTGATGTAATCAACTTACCTCCTCACCCAAAATGGCTGACCTTGTGTCAAAATTTGAAACCAAAATTACAATTAGTAGCAGTATAGTGAAATTTTGAGTGCTTAGAAATTCAAATGAAGCTAGTCTGTTGAAGGTCAATATATTGAAAGAACTTTCACAATCATTTATTGGTCTCTATTCTCTAAAAATCCTGCTGGCTTCAAAGCCAATGAAATAATCACTAAGCCGGCATTAAGTTACTTTCTATTCATGAAATGCCATTCTTTATAAATCCAGTCACGTAAATGTTATTTTGAATTATTATCTTGATTCAGTTTAATCCATTTAATGATTGACAAATGTGTTAGACAAATACCTTCCAATATTTCACAATAACTCAAGAGATTTTGAGTTCAAATATTCCTATTGTCAGCTTTACCATTCATCCTTCTTGGGTTACCTTTTATATTTTACTTGTTTCAGTTATATGACTGCAGCCATGAAGGGTTTTAGTCAAACAAATCGACCCCAAGATTAATTTTTAAGCCTAGTACTTATTCTATCAGTCTATTTTGCTGCACTGCTAAGTTACAGGGACAGAAACACACCAACACCAGTTGTCAAGCAGTAGTGTGAGACAAAAACAGATGCTGTATTGTATGTTCCTTTTTTTTGGTTGCATCTCTGATTTTATTTTTGATCTTCCATATAAATAAAGATATTTCTTTCTTTGTGCTGCCTTTTTTGCTATGAAATGGGAAGATAAATTGTGGAACCGTTATTTTAACAAGTTGCATGTATTTATCACCCAATGAGACACATCTGCACTGCCTGATGCACCTGGACCATTTGTTAAGTGTCTCACCTGTGAGGGATCAATGCTAGATGTGTTGAAACAATTGTCGTGATTAATAAAATTTCTTGGATATTCCATCTTCTGTCTTTCATTTACCATGTGCATATATATATATACACACACACTACACACACATACACACACACACACACACACACACACACACATATATATATATATATATATGTATGTATATATTTATATATATATATTGGGTCACCCCATAGATAATGTGGGTTTTTTCAATTGCCTGAGCTAAAAGTTGGAGGGGGATAGGATAAACTACCTGCCTCAACTTACTATAGAAACAGGTAGTAATTTTACCTTGTGCTTATTCTTAGTGCAAATTTTGAAAAGTGCAGTTCGATTTTCCAGTCAAGTACTGGACCTGATTAATTGACCATTCCACCTCAAACTTTGGCCTTATGCCTATGTAAGATATTATTGTTAATTCATTTAAGTGTGAAGAAGTGGCTAAATTCATAGAATCCGAGGCATTATATCTTGGCCAATTTTGTTTTGTCTCTTTATTTTCTGAGCTCAACTCCTGTGAGTGTTGAGTCTTATACTCATCACTCTAACTTGTTTAAATAATAATTAGTGAATACTGAAATTAATTAAACTGAAAAATATTTTTTAAAATCTTCCCACTTAAATTTGTGGTATTGGACAATGTTAGAAACTACAGCTTCTTAATTTGTACGCTTTAATAAATTAATAAATAAAAGAATTTTAAAAACATTTTGTTCAAGAAATGGTGAATTATTTATTCCTATAACAGCTCTGATTTTTATGTTTCTTGGAAAAAAATTTTAATTTTTAATCTAAAGATAAATTTGATTTATTAAGGACTTTAAAACATTTTTAATAGCCTTACAAAAATAAATATTTATTTTTTCCATATTTTTGCCAAATTATTTTTCCTGCAACATTTTTAATTACTACACACAATTGTATACAAACTTAAAAGTAAATGGCTTTGAAGATGTTCAATCTGCATCACAGTTATTTGTTCAACAGAACCTACCTAAATATTCTTTTCTACTCTAGGCACAAGGCCCGAAATTTTGGGGGAGGCGGGCAGTCAATTAGATCAACTCCAGTACGCAACTGGTACTTAATTTACCGACCTCGAAAAGATGAAAGCCAAAGTCGACCTCCGCAGAATTTGAACTCAGAACGTAAAGACAGAAGAAATACCGTTAAACATTTCATCTGGCGTGCATATATATATATATATACATACTGGTGTTTGTTTATATTTGTCGAGAATGATATTGTGTTGTTATATAAGAAGCCAGTACCACATATCGATCTTAATATTTGCTACATCCCTTCAGTCTCAGGAAACACTTAACTTCTTCTTTGAGAAACATAAACATCATCTGCTTGCATGTGACTTCGAATTTTCATTTAGCTAAAATCCTGACTTCATACTAAGAATCTCTTCTCTAGTCGATAGATTTGAGACAGATGGCTCTGTTAGACAGATGATGCCCTTGTCACTTTACATAAACATATTTCAGGGTAGAAAAGAACATGTACACATGCACACTGCTTCATATGTGTGCGTATGTATTACCCTGTGCATATCTTTATTACTTAGAAAACATTAAGTGAATTGGTTTAGCTATTTCTGTTTATCCATATAAATATACATACCCGTAGATTTGTAGACATCTTGTGCTTTTCTCTTTGTGTCTTCCTGTCTTTATATCTTTTTGTTGTGCCTTGAAATGTCAGTATTGCCAAACCATCATAAATAAATTGGAAGAAAATGTAATAAAAAAAACAACAATTGACATATTTATTTCATTATGAAATTCATGAATATATATTTAGATCTACTTCACTCATTTAGTACAAAAGAGGAGGAATAGTCATAAGTTAAAAAAAACTTCATCTTTTATAGGATTTATCTTTTATTTGTTTCGGTCATGCTGGAGCAACTCCTTGAAGGGTTTTATTCAAACAAATCAACCTCAGGACTTATTTCTTTTAAAGTCTGGCACTTATTTTATCGGTCTCTTTTGCCAAACCACCAAGTTATGGGGACATAAACACACACCAGTTCTCAAGCAATGGTGCGGGGACAAACACAGGCACACACACACGCACACACACATACATATATATATATACAATAAGATAAGAAAATAGAGAGATAATTAATAAATTATCATTTATTAATTAAAAAATTAACAAACATCCTTTACAGTTGTTTCAATTCAAAACCTTCAGAAAATTAATTAACAGAATTAAAAATTATCTGAAAGTCGAATCTCGTCAGAGGTGGTTTAAGATATACAAAATAGGTGTTCAATTCCTACATGTTGAGTAAATGGCTGCAAACCATGCTTCTTTCAGTTTCCATCAACCAAATCCTATCATAAGGCTTTGGTCAGCCTGAGGCTATAGTAGAAGACACTTGTTCAAGGTGCCACACAGTGGGACTGAACCCAGAACCATGTGATTAGGAAGCAAGTATCTTACTAACTGTTAAAAACCTATCAAAATTTTCTCAAAGACATTAATTATACAAGCGTCTGACATCTGTATAGAGTCAAGGCAGAGTTTGTGACTATCGTATATGTCTAGCTTGTTACATATGAAAAATGTCATTTTCGATTAAATAAAATTAAGAAGGAAGAATTCAGAGTTGTCAGGTTGATAATTTTCTCAAAGACATTAATTATGCAAACTAAATTAAATCATTTCGAATGTAGACAAAATTTAGATTACATAATTAACCACTTGGGATAATATTTCCCCTTTTACAGCCAGTGTTCACTATAAATTAACACTTGTTGTCCTTCCCAACCAACCCATTTAAAATAACCCACGAAAAATCTTCTCTGTCAGTGACTGAAATAGTAAGAATAATTGGTTAGTAATAACATTTTCCAACTTACCTCCATACCTATCTCAAAAATCTAAGAAATAACGCAAATAGGAAGCTGTTGTCTAGTGACTAACTTCCAATAATGTTTTGTGAAGTCTAGTCTGGCACAATGAGGGTCAAGAACATCATTAAGATAAAAACAACCGACTCCACTAGCTGTGTAATCGAAATTAATTTACATTGGGAAAACTGCCAGGTTCTCTTATCACATAAGCAGTGACTGACATAAAACCAGTAGCAAAGTTCAAACAAACCTCCTCTCCTCCCTCAAACTACTACTACTACTATAGTTGAGAGCATCACAAACAAATACTATCTTGTTATCAGCAATAACAACAACAACAACAACGTGTCCATTGTGAAAGAAGTTGATGGTCACAAGTTTCTATCTTTCAAAATAATATAGAGATGAAAACCAAAGTTTCATTATTAATGTCACACTTCATAGGAAAAACAGAAACAGAGAAGACATGATTAAAGGGAGAATTGGAATAAAACAGAGAGAGAGAGAGAGAGAGAGAGAGAGATATAGAGAGAGAGAGTCCCTATATTATAAGGGAAGTGGGAGAGATAATTACGAAGGAAAAACAGTTAAAATATATAAAATGAGTCTGAGACATAAGTAATAATAGTCGCTGCCAAACATCTTCCTGTTCCCTGACATTGGATGGCATTTTGTAGACTTCAAGAATAAAAGAGAAAGGGTCTTTCGTATATATTACATAAAGAGTTGAAAAACTTAGATTAATTGAGATTATCTATGCAATTAATATACAAAAACTCCCATTTGGGGATATTTAATATCTGAAATAGGGTACACGAGTATTTTGAAAATATTTCATGGAGTAACAACTGCACCCTGCAGAGTTATGGGTTGCCCTTTAAAAAGGCATGGAACCCATTCGGCCACCCTGCCAGAGATGTGGAGGAGTCAGGGCACTGCAGCATGGCAGATTGTGAAGAGATAGAAAAGAGCTATACATATATGTGTATATATATGTATGTACACACACACACACACACACACACACACACACACACACACACACACACACACATATATACATACGTATATACACATACATATATAATTATATATATATATATATATATAGATAAATCAAGTAATTTCTAAAGATCATTTCAAGCAATATTGCCATATTGTATAAAGTTAAACTTTAGGGTAGTTAAGAAGATTATTAAGAATGATATTCTTAACTACTCTAAACATAGAACTTGTATGAATACTTTTGAGTATATACAAGAGGAAGTAAATAAGCATTATGGTAGAAGTGCTAAGGCCACTCCCCACTGGTGAAGATGGTTGGCCTGCATGTGTCCTGTGGCAGTGCCACGTAAAAGTACTCGTGTGACTCCACATAAAAGCACCCAGCACACTCTGTAATGTGGTTGGCATTAGTAAGAGCATCCAGCCGTAGAAACCGTGCCAAATGGGACTGGAGCCTGATGCAACTCTCAGATCATCCAACACATGCCAGCATAGACAACAGACGTTAAATGATGATGAGGATGATTATGATGACGATGATGATGACGATGATGATAATGGCAACAATGATGATAATGACGATAATGATGATGATGATGATGACAATAATGATGATGACAATGATGATGATGATGACGATAATGATGATGAGGATGATGACGATAATGATGATGATGACGATAATAATGATGATGATGATGACGATACATTTGACAGAGGAATCGGAATGTTAAAGGGTTAATATAATCATGACGGAGAATGATTTGAACAAATATGACCATTTTTCTAGCAGACATGGAACCTAGTTTTCAGGTGATGCAAAAAGATATTAGTATTCATCTTAATTTAACATTATAATTGTTGTAGTTATTTGGAGTGATTATGGGACAATTAGCCAACACAATAAATATTTATATATTTATATAAGTATTTAACCACACACACTCACATACAATATATATGTCTGATGTTTGCTGAAGATTCCAATTATCTAAACATCCATACATTTTTAAATACTTTATACAAGTGTGCGTGTGTGCTTGTATTCTTTCATTTGTTTCAGTCATTTGACTGCGGCCATGCTGGGGCACCGCCTTTGTGTGTGTGTATTTGTAAAAGTATGTTTGTATGCATAAGCAGATAGAGTGACACACACACATAAACACATAGATATAAGTATATGGATGTGTGTGTGTATATATATATATCTGTATATATACTTATGCATATATATATATATAAAACGTATGAATATATATACATTATATATGTGTGTATGTGTGTGTGCGTATGTATATATATATAGACTCACACACACACACATACAATCACCAAACACCAATATGCACATTAAATTTGTAAAGGAAAAAAAAAAGCACACAAAGTCTGTTCATTCCCTGAAATATCATCAAAGAGTTTTACCTTCATATGATGTATGATGTTAACGTAAAAAAAGTCTACAATAATAACCCTGTTGGAAGCATAGCTTTCAATGTGTTTGTGTGAGGGAAAAAAAAATTATGATGAACATTTTCCATCAAATGCAAGCACAAAACACCTGACATAGTTGTCTTGGACAAAACAAACAAACAAACAAAAAAATAAATATTGCACTGTTGTGAAAAGCTATTGAATGGTATTGAGAGTCAGTGAAAAGGAAAATATTACTTAAAAACTTGCACTTACATACTTAGAATAATTGTCGGTGCATTTTGTTGAAATGCCAAATATTTTATTGTTGTCTTTGGAAAGTTGGAGTTTTAATCAGGGTAGGGGGAGGAGTAGTAGAAATGTTCGTGGTGGTGGTGGTGGTGGTTGTAGTAGTAGTGACAGTAGTAGTTTATGTTATTTAATAATAATTGTGATGATGATTTCTTTTATTAATTACAAAAGAAAAAGGATAAAGACCCTTCTTGAGTTGTATAGACTCAAAGGGCCAGTTTCCCAATGTCCATGGTGTATAAATTTCTCACCTGGATAGGACGCCAGTCCATCACAAGATTACTCATTTTTGCCAGCTAAGTGGAGTGGAGTAACATGAAATGAAGTATCTTGCTCAAGAATACAACACGTCACCCAGTGCAGGAATTGAAACCACCAATGAGTCCAACACACTGACCACTAAGCCACACATTGCTGCTTTATCAATGAGGATTTAAAAAAAAATTTTATTTGTGTTTTTTTTTTATTCCTTTGTATTGAGAATCAACTCAGCCAAACATTAAAATGTCCTTTGGACTGGAAAAATACAAAATATTTACAATAGAATGAGACAGAACAGACTTGTTATTGGACAGATGATTTAAAATATGTTACGGGGAAGAAAGAAGCCAGGATTTGGATGTTTCTGAATCCAATAAATATTTGTGTATAAACGAGAGTAAATGTCTGAGTGGGAATAAATATTTTGACAAAACACACAAGAAATAAAATATAAAAGCAGTAAAAATGACATCAATGCTATCAATTTTTTTTATTAATAGTACCAGTCAGACCATATGGTTTTCTGGTTTGGGACTGGAATTTATAAAACATAATCTAAGATGCAGATGAAGAAAAGATAGAAAAGGATTTTTGATTAACAGGGAAGTTTAAGAACACCATTAGATATATCATTCACTGCAGTTCCACCTCACCAAAAGAGCTGTTATAGACTGATGACTTTGTTCTTAGAGAAGAATCCGTAGTTGAATTAGGAAGAAATTCCTGGTATAGAAGTTTTTGTAAGCAGACAGGATTCTACTTCCTTCAGGAAAATGGCCCTGCTCAGTATATCGGAAAGATGTTAGTCGAAATTTCACACAGAGAACTCAATGCAAGCTAAGGCTACACCAGAAATGCAGTGAAGTTACAGGAAGGTTACCATAGAAAATAGAGTGAATTTGGCAGATGTGCAGGAGACAAAAAGAACACCAAGAAATCACAAGAAGTGATTTTTCTTCGGTGCCCATGAGGTAGTTGTTAGTGTTTGTTACATTGGAAACCTAATTAACAGTGGAGGAGGATGTTCTGAAAAGATAGTTGCTAGAATAAGAACAGTGGGGAGAAAGTTCAGAGAGCCATTACTTCTGTTGGTAAGAAAGGGATGATGATAGTGGAGGTGGTGATGATGATGGTGGTGAGGTATGTACTTACCCGCTCCTTCAAGTCTACTATTATTTGTTAAGTATTTTGTGGTTTAAATTATGATTTTGTGTGGGTGTTTATAAGAATGATATTTCATAATCATATTTAATGGATGTCTTACATGCTTTTTTTTACTGTATTCCTCTGTGAAACATTTGGATGCTATTATTATTATTATTATTATTATTATTATTATTATTATTAGGAAATATATGGCAATACTGGAATATATACCTTGATGTGTGCGTAAGTGTGGATGTGTGTATGCATGTGTGGGCAGCGGGGAGGGAGATCATGTGTGCACAAGTGCAAACAAGTAAAACAATAAAACCAAAGTAAAATTTTTGAACGGAAAAACCAAATCTCAATATTTCTTCAATGCAGTCTTTTCAAAGAATGCTATTTTAGCTGTAATGGTTAACATGATACCATCAATTATTTTAGCTATTATGTAGTTGTCAAGTACTGAACCAGAGTAGCTTTTTACTGCAAGGTCTATTGATTACTTCTTCTAGTAAAACACAGACACAACTTCCTTCTTATATAAGTTAAGCACATCACATGTCATATTACAATGCATCCATACTCACATATCTATGGATACTTACACAAGTGTATATTTATGGACTTGCATACACAGACACACACATACTGCATATACAGACACACACATACTAACACATGCTGCTAGATACAAATTTATTCATACACAAATACACACATAAATATTTGCACATAATTACAAATAAATGCACATATTCTTCACCCTACATGCTCATCTAACTGTGCATATATATATATAACTGTACAAATATGTATATATATATATATATATATATGTATGCATGTATATATAATATTTCATTGAAAACAATTCTTATTCAATTTATCTTGAAAATTACATCCACTTGAAAGCTATGATTTCGCTAGCCTTTCACTGAATGCTGAAATTGCCAAACTCATGTATTTCACTTCTTAATTTTGTCAAATCATTTTCTATTTATTTCATTCATTTTTCTTTGGAACATTCATTCTTCCAAACTTTTCTTTTGGCAGTTGCAATTTTTCCCTGTAAAAAAAGATAATCAGGAAATCTTTGATGCATGAGATATATAAGTTGTTTCTCTCCCTGCTCTCCCTCCATTTTTTTTTTCATGAAATTAATGCTCCAGCATGGTATTGGTTGTGGTAACTTTAAAAAAAACATCTAGAGTGTAATCTTCTCAGGGAGTGAATTTATCAAATTATTATCAATGTTCTTCATGGTGACACGTATGAATTGAAAAAAAAGAAATTACTGTTTTGAGCTGGGCCGTCCATTGATGGAAGAAATGAAGGCTAAGATAGTCACAGAGATGAAGATGCTATGGTATTAAAGGCAGGATGAGCCAATCATGAGGTTAGGACAAACATGGTGGGGTGGATAGGGTATTCAAATTTCAACATTCTTATCATTATTGACATCCTGATATTTGATTTTCTTTGCTTTACGTAGGCAACATGTAAATACCCATTTACACAGCTTCACAAACTCATTTGCATAGATTCACATTCTTGCATCAACAAATATACGGATATTCACATATAAACTGTAATTCACATATAGATATTCTTGCACATACACATGTCTTTGTTGTTACACATAATAACTGTCATTCAATCTACAGAAAGGTAAAAAAAAGAGAACATTAATCCAGATCATGTTTAGCATGTAGTTTTCATCTTAAAATGCATTCCATTTATATTGTGAGAAAATAAAAATTAACCAAGGTGAACATAGGCCAATTTGAAAAAAAACAAAAACATTGTTAATTCCAAATTTCTATTCCAAAGTTAAAATACTGAAATAATGTTGCTTAAGGCAGGAATTTTAAGCATTTTTTCCCCTCCAAGTTATTACACCATTATAATTTATGCTAAGTGAAGTATGGTTGAGATATGAAATGAAATGTTTCCGCTGCATGTTTTACACATGTTCAAAATTTATGTCTGTTTTAAAAATTCGATTACTATTGAGGAAAAAATATCTGAATTTTGTTGTGATTCTTGTTTGAAAGTCTGAGTTGACTGGAGCGGAATGGTTACAGTTGTGGTCTATGGAACCAAAGTCTGTTAGTTCAAATGGTGTCTCTATTAAACAACTGATTATGTAGACACCTAAAGACAATGAACCCCAACAAGCTTCTATGTGGTCTCTCAACCTGCTAGAAACAGCAGTCAAATATCTCTCAGATTTTTAGATGCTCTGCTCTCTTGTGAAAAAGAGGACCATTGAATAAATAAATTCTGAGTATAGAGCATCTAGAAAACAGATGAGATGGTCATGGTTAGAAAACCTTTAACTATATTCAAGACTTATGTAGAATTGAACAATAACTAAAACAATTACAGTTTCTCAAAATTTTTTAATCAAATAATCTCAAATTAAAACATAGTTCATTAATTAAGAGCACTAATTAGAAAATAACTTTCTACTATAACTGAATTGATTAAATCTAAAGTTCATTGAAATTTTATATTTTCTTTCTATATTTAATTATTTTCAGTAAAGTTAAAGCAACCATCACACTTCTCATTTTAATGTCCATTTTTCCATATTCAAATGAATCTATTTTCTCCAGGACAATCTCTTGCCAACGCTTGCAGTCCCTTGTCATTTCTTTTGTGACCTTTAATGTCTTGAGGTCAGTCATCACCATTTTCTCATGTTAACCTCTTCCATTTAGTTAACTTGGAATTTAATTTTTAACCAACTGTAAACCTCCATATGTATCCCATGTCTACATCAAATTCTTGTTATATCTAGTTTTTATCTCAGCTTCTTTGAGCTACGCTGGTCATCCACACTACCACAATACATATTCACCTCATTCTGCCCCTCCATCATACATCATACATTCAACGTTTATTTCTGCTATCTGTCATCATATTTTATTCACAATCATCAATCAACATTGAATGCTGTCTTTGAATCCCTTTGTTGCCAGTAAAGACAACAGCCCCCTGTCCCCTCCACCCCACTCCACTCCACTTCCCTTTGGCTACTTTGCTTTCAAGGCAACCCCCTATAGTTTTGGTTATTTTCCATGAACAACAATAGGTATCAACAGCTTCTAGGGAACCCTATAAATATTAGAAGGGATTTATTTCATAAAATTTCTTCCTGCTTACCCCCGCCTACTACCACCACCACCACCCCACCCCCAGTGCATCTCTTACATAAATAAGCTCTTGCATAAACAGGAAAATGAAAACAAGAATGTTGTTTTTCTAGCGGCAGCCTTCAACGTTCTGAAGTTCCAGCACTAAAAATTCCTCTATTTATAAACCCCTTCAGATGGGTTCTAGAAGGTTGCATCACATGTTGGGTCAATGCTGATTGGTCAGTTAATTGGCCAATGACGTGAAGTGGTTATGGCTAATCCATGACTCGTGCTTGGCAATTCAGCAATTCAGTTTTGTGTCTGCTGCAAGTCCTTTATTTATCAACCTTTCTACAATGGCATTACACTTTTAGAGCATCTACGGTTTACATTAGATGCACCATATTGAATTTCTATCTTCTTCATTCCTGCATATGGCCTTTTCTCAACTGGTAACAAGTTTTTGTCTTCTGGCTTGTCCAATAAAACTTACAAGTATTGTTCAGCTTTCTTTGAGACCCTCTAGTTATATGGCTTGCTGCCACCTTTTCAGTTTCTCATCTCATTCTCTGACAAATTAAGCTGTGATCATTGACATACAGAATCCTACAAACAGTTTAAATTCTTCTGTTAGGACTGGCAAACTATAATATACATGAAGCCCTGAGAACCGAATTCCAATGGACACCTACTTGCTGATTAAATTCTTCCCTAAACATATTGATGGTTCTTCCTTAGGTGATGACACTGTATGGCTTGTATGAGACTGCATGCCTCACACTTACCATTCATCTTAGAAAACAGTGGATTACTCTTTAGCAAAACACTTGTGCAGTTGTTTCACTTGGAAGAGGATATTGTTTGTGTTGGTCTGCTAATTTTCATTCTAATTAGTTGAGATGTAACTTGTTCTGTTACTTTCATAACCTGGTCCCTCAATCTGGCTGTGTGTCTCTTCTCTGTAAGTATTAGAGTTAAACATTGTAGTCAGATACACTACTGTCTGGTAAGCTTTTGTTATTGTCACTAAGATGAAAAGAGTGAGCTGGCAGAATGATTAACATGTTGGACAAAATGCCTGACAACATTTCTTTGTTCCAGGTTCAAATTTTGCCAATGTCAGCTTTACCTTTCATCCTTTAGGGGTTTGGTACTGGGGTCAATGTAATTGACTAACCCATCTCCCTAAAAGTGCTAGCCTTGTGCCTGTAGCAGAAAGCAATATTACTGCTAGAATGAAGCTGGTGAGCTGGCAGAATCCTCAACAGGCCAGGCAAAATGCTTAGCAGCTTTTCATCTGTCCTTACATTAAAAATTCAAATTTCATCAAGGTCAAATTTGCCTTTTGCCCTTAAAATAAGCACCAGTTAAATACTGGAGCCGATGAAATTGCATGCCTAGTACCAAAATTTGAAACTAATATTACAACTCGAATGAAATGCTGAGAGTCATTCAATTTGATACAATAGTGACTTTGTATGATTTCTAATAAAAGAATTGAATAGTTCAGTGTTAAACTTGAGTTTCCAATATGTGAATAAGCAGAACTCTTCAATCATAAAACAAAATTGCCTTATGGCACCTATTTAACTATGGCTCTTTATAGTTCAGATTCCACTAAGGTCAACTTTAACTTTCTACCATTTGGATCAATAAAATACAGTATCAATCTCGTAGTAGAGAGATTTAAATTACAACAGTACACCATAGATATGAATGAAATTATTATACATGATGTCAAGTAGAATGTTTTCCTCATAATGTTTTCAGATTAAAAAACCATTTTCACTCACTGTCACCAGACCCTTTTAACTCCATACATTTCCTCATTTTCATTTATTTTGTATTTAAAAGCATATTTGTTTCAATTTATAAGTTTTTCTGCTACATAATGATAACTAAAAGTTTAGATAATTTATAACCCGACAACTGTTTATGGAATTTGACAATTCCACATAGAATAATATTTTAAAGAGATAAGAGATGGGCAATTTAAAAAAGGAATGAAGAATTCACAAAAACAAAACTGAAATCAAGATTGCATTAAGTGCAACTGCTAAAATCCTTTAAAATTATTAGAAAATAATCTTTTAATGTGTAGATTCCAATATGAAGAAAATGAATAGGCATTGCTTTGGGAAAATGATTTCCTGAGTGTTAAAAGGTTTATCCCAAAAATATTTTTAATAAAATAAACACTAAGGTTTTATGACAACAACAATAACAGCAACATTTCTAATAACAGCTGCCTTGCGGGATGGTAAAGATTAAATTTAAAAATATATTTTCTTCAAAATTTAAAATGTTTGATACTTCTGTGCAGAATAGAATATATATATATATATATATATATATATATATATATATATATATACATGAGCACATACACATGTATATGTATTTATGTATACATTCATATTCACATACACTTGCATGCAAATACACACAGACATATGCATGTATGTATGCATACATACATGTCATTATGCACACACTCACACACACATATATATATATGCATGAACGTATGTATACATATGTACATGTGATTATACATGAACACACACATACATACATGAATATATATGCATGTATGTATGCAGACATACATGTGATTATGCACACACACACATGCTTACACATATGTATGCATGCATGTATGTATACATATGCACATGTGATTACACACACACACACACACACACACATATATATATAAATCAAAGCTGCTGAAAACTAAATTATAAATTACTTTCCTGAAAAGTTTCAAATATTTATCTTTAAAGACATAACATGTTTTCTGTGAAACTGTAATATGCTGTCATGTGTGCTGTCCCCTGGTGGACTGTTAATGTAAGGGAAATAATCATTTCTTCATAATATTTGGTAGGATTAGAAGTCTGATATGTTGAATATGTGATATTAAAATTTGCTGTTGCTTATGTGACACTAGCAACACTACCTGACATAGCCCAAGTTTCTATAAAGAATTAGAAAATGATTAATGGTTATTCTCGAAGGTGTGACCGTTAGTGAAATTTTAGTTACTCAGGTGCAAAACAGTGGCCTACAACTGGAAGTATATTTACATGCATACACTGTTTAGGGGTCAATATAGCTGATTAAAACCCTTGAATGTGGTGCTGCAACGTGGAATTAGTAAGAGTGGGGGGGAAGCAATAGACTAATGAATTTTTATTGGATCTTACTTCAGAGGTTGCATTTCAGTGATGGTGGAGGAGGTTTAAACCATAAGTATAGATAAACGTTTTGCACTTCCATTTTTCCATTTCTCTTGCACTGGCATGGAGATAGGGATATTAGCAGCTCAATATTATGTTTTGAAAAATTTCTCATAAATATCTTCACTGAAATGCCTTTTATAATATTGCAGTTGATAGAGATTAGCAGTGCAAACATTTAGACAAAGATTTCTCTCTTTGTTCGACTTACAGACTGGATGTTATTGCATTTGCTTAATTCTTCCCATTAAACAATGCTGATCTTTGCAACAAGTAACCATATTTCTGGGGCAAAGATGCCCAGTTTCTATAACCTTTTGTTGCAATATAACAACTTCTGAAGTAGATGCAAGAGAATTATTGATTAGAGTGCATCCACTGTTGCAAATGCAGACAGCACAAAGAAACTCTATAAAGATCAACAAACATATTGAATATAATAATCTTTGCAAAAATTGATTGGCAATAAATTGGCACTTCATATGACATTGATTAATGGTAGCATGGTGCAAAGTTAATGAATGGATCGGCAACGTACATGTTAATTTTCATCGTTTCTTATCAGTATGTCAAATAAATATACCAGAACTCATTGACAAGAAAGGCTTAAATCACTGCCACCACATCTTTAGCAATTCTGCTTTGTTTTCAATGCCATGCTTGTTAAAAGAAGAACGCTGTGTATTGAGATTATATAACTAACTTGCTTGTTTTTCTTATGGTGTTTTTTTTCTTTGGTAGTTTACTTGTTAGGAGACTTCTAAATAGCCTGAGGTAACAGCTCTTTATTGACTAGAAGCTATATAAAAACATCAGCTTATTTGATGTTACATTAGTCATTTCATCTCCATAATTGAGAGCAAATGAAGAAAATTGAAAATAAACATTTTTCTGACATATTTCCCTCATATTATTACTAACTAAAACACATCAAATAGAATGGAATTTTGTGTGTTACCTTTATGGTTTTTCTATTAAACTTTTTAATCTTTTTACTTAATTACCTGTCTTTTGCAATATTTTTGAATTAATTAAAATCTTGAATCCTGAACAAGAAAAAAAAATGAAACAAAGGACAAAAGCTCATTTAATGGAGAAATGAACGAAAATTGGTGATGAGCTTTCTTTTTAATTATAACTGTTTCTTAAAGTTTGGTGGTTTACTTGAATACTTATGAAGCATCTGTAAAGTTAGATTTGCCATTTTCCCAAACTGATCATTGAGAAAACTTGATTAAAATGTGAAGCATTCAGTATCTTAGCTATTGAAATATTTTTGGACACCGTGAACATTTCTTAATGACAACTAGATTGATATTAGTATTTATTGATGCGAGTGTGATTAATATTGTCAATTACTTATTTTTTCTTAACTAAGTGAATCTATTCATAGGTAATTAGTCTTTTTGTTGACATAAGAGAGCATCTCTCTCAACTATATTTGTGCTATGCTTGGAATGTAAACCTGCTAATCAATAAAACACATACTATTTATATATTACCAACAATGGAAATTGTACTTGCTCCATCTATTTGCAGCAAGACATTGAAGGCAAGCTTAGTTACCACTTTTGGCGATAAATCCAATGCTATTACTGGTATTAGAGAATGAAAATATTTGTGAATTTGGTTGAAATGCAAAAGATTTATATTTTGGCATCAAAATATTCTTTAACATAGTTTGAGTCAAAATGTGGAATAAGCTGTCATAAAATTGATGTTCACTTCCTTTTCATTCTTCACTGGAAGCATCACCTTTTACTAATATTATTAGAAACCCCTAGAACGGCACAAACACCACAGTCTCATAAATAATTCTATTTTAAGCTACATATATATATATATATATATATATATATATATGTATGTATGTAAGTATATGTATATATATATAGAGAGAGAGAAGATATATATATATATATATATATGTATGTATGTAAGTATATGTATATATATATAGAGAGAGAGAAGATATATATATATATATATATATATATATATATATATATATGATGATGATGATATATAGTACTGGAATTAGGCTTGTCTCCAGGAGATAATCATTTATAAATGAAAGTTTTGCAGAAAATCAAGAAGTTCAAAAAAAAAATGTTAAAGTATATTTATATCATTTCCAAGTTCAGGTGTCTTTAATATATATTTATTTATTACTTATTAATTTAATGTTATTTAATTATCCTAACTTAAACTGTCATAAATATATCTTGTTAATGTTGTATTATCTTGAGTATTGAGGATATAACTTTCAAACAGACAATCACATTAGTCAGTGAAAGGTTTGCTAGACTCAATCTGACAGATTGCTATTTACTGATGTTATAAAACACCCATCAGCCTCTAATGGGTACCTTTCACAATAGATTCTATACAAAAGACTGCAATTGTTCTTCCATATTGGTTATCTTACCACTACTGATATTTCAGATTGACCATCACTTAATTTCATTCATGATTCTCAACTGAAAACTATTAATATTTTATATTGTTAGGCCAGTTCATACTCTATTGTTACTGATCTAAATTCATTACCAACTTCGACTTTCATCTCAATGACATTGATAAAATAAGTACCAGTGATAATAGTGGGGTTAGGGGTGGGGAAAGTTCAGTGATCATTACCTCATCTCCTACAGAAGTCATTGACCTTGTGACTCATACACATTTCTACATAATTACTCAACATAATTGCCTTAATCAAATTGAACCATAATTTCTACTCAAAATAGTTCATAGGTTGAATATTACAGAATATTACAGAATATTACAGAAACCATTGTAACAATGTAGATCTGGGGATGGGGGAGGGGGGTTGATTGCAACTTCGACTCCCAACAAATCAGTCCCTGTTGAGAAATCTATTTCCAACAAGAGAATTGTTACATCTGAATTCCCAGCAGTTT
>NC_142939.1:2573089-2598089 GCF_046866305.1 Octopus bimaculoides | reverse complement strand
GAGTGATGGGTAATGATATAGATGAGTGATAGTGAGAGAGTAATGGATGTCAAGAATGAAGGAAATGATGGAGAAGGAGAGCTGGTTCGTAGCAAAGGAGAAAAAATGGAGAAGAATATCAGATACCAACAAATTTGATACAATCTGTCACTCTGCAGCATTAATGTATGGTGCAATGGAAAGGAGAGACAGGGAGAAACAGGGAGATGGGAGAATATCAAATATACGTGTGTACATATGTGTATATATATATATATAAACACACACACACACACACACACACACACACACACACACACATATATACATATATATGTATATATATATATATATATATATATATACATATATATATATATATATATATATATACATACATGTGTGTGTGTGTGTGTGTGTGTGTGTGTGTGTGTGTGTGTGCATGCACAGGCATGGTTGTGTGCTTAAGAAGCTTACTTTCCAACCACATATTTCTGAGGTTCAATCCCTCTACATGGCACCTTAAGAAAGTGTCTTCTTTCATAACCCCAGGTCAACCAAATCCTTGTGACTATGTTTGATAGATAGGAAAAATAAAGAACCCCCCCCCCCCATGTGTGTGTGACAGCAGGTGCTTTGCTGCCTCCATGTCTCGAATGCGCATGGTAGTTGTAAACACTAGCAAACAGCAGTGTTTTTTGGGTTTTTTTCTGTTTCCAGTCTTCCATGAAAACATGTCTGGTTATGAGGAAATATTAACTCATTAACTGTCAATTTTTTTATTCATATTTCTTGGCTTTGCCAGGTGTCTTAGGAGTTAAAATAATATGTAGTATTTAAAGTTTCTTCATATGTGAATTATTTTGGAAATTATGATAAATTTTTCAAAAAGTCCCAAATGGGGATCACTGAGAAGAAGCATATTTATCCTTTTCTATTCAATTGCAATAATAAACATTTCAGTTTTTTTGAAACTATAGTATCAAATGTGAATGTGTATGAAATATCAATGAATGATATAAATGGGAAATGCAAAAAAGAAATAACCTTTTCAAAACAGTCAATATTTTTGTAGCTCAAAAATTGCAATTTATGACATAAAATGTCCTCTAGAATTATCCAGAGCTAATAATGACAAGCTTTAATTACTAAATATTGTTAAACACACCTCTGCAAATGCAATGTCCATAAGCAATTCACTTTAAATACAACAAACAACCAGTAGTAAGACTGTTTTTAACAGATCCCCAAATCGTAGCAGGGAATGGATTAACTTACTTGGAAATGACCAGCACTTCTTTATGCAATTGTCCCAAACCAATGCAGTCTTCTCTCTTAGGCATATAATTCTTCTAAAGTCTTTGAAAATATTTTTTTATTTTTGACTATATATTTTCCAAATGTAAATTCTATATTTTAGGCAGAAATTATTTTATTATCAACACAGAAGTTGTCTATTTAAAAAAAGATTATCTAAGACATATTCTCCAAGACATTTCTCATTACTAGTTTATAAACTCATATGTTTACTAAATACATCTAACCCCTTCATAAGTAACTTGATTGTTTCAAATAACAGGATTTTCTTCTGATTTTTTTTTCTTAATATCAGAAGTATTTAGATGTATCTTTAATTCGCTCAATAAAAACATCCTAAAACATCAGAATGGATTAAAATATTTTATAAATCTATTTAGAATTAAGATTCTACAATAATTAAGCTTATTAACCATTATGTGACTAAGAACTCTCAGAAACAATATCTTAAAAGGTTACACCCTGTCAACACTGTACGACTAAAGTTTGTTTTCAATCTTCTGTGAAAGCATGTATAACCTTGAAAAAGTATTACCTTGTTTAGAAACAGGTGAGATTAGGTTTGACAAAAACAAGGATATCAAGTTGCAAAAAATTTGAAACAAAAAATTTCGTCTGACCCATGCAAGCATGGAAAAGTGGGCATTGAAATATTCTTGACCACCATCCAAACATGGCTGATGTCAGCACCACCTTGACTGGCCCCTGTGCCAGTGGCATGTAAAAAGCACCATCCGATTGTGGTTGATTGCCAGCCCCCTCCGGCCCCTGTGCTGGTGGTACATAAAATGCACCGACTACACTCTCGGAGTGATTGGCGTTAAGAAGGGCATCCAGCTGTGGAAACATTTTGTGATCAGACTGGAGTCTGGTGCAGCCTCCCGTTAAACGATGATGATGATGATACTGTATGTTTATACACACACAGACACACACACACTTGTGTGAGTGGATGTGCTAGTGTGTGTGTCCATGTGTGTATGAGTGTATATACATACATTATCATCAAGAATATTTCAATATTTCATGTGTGTGTGCGTGTGTGTAAATGTGTAAGACTGATGATCCTCTACAAAGTTTCTGTCCACCAAATATTGCTCAGAGACTATCAGGAAACCAAGGTTCTCGATTGGGGAATCAAACATGGAACCGCTTTGTTGTAAAGTAAACTTGTTAGCCATAGAGCCAAAGCCATGCTGATATCTGAATATTCTGGTTGTTATTTTGTTTTTATGTTTTAGACTTCAGTTATTTAAAAATTTAAAAACAAATTGCACCGTGTTTAAAAATACCTTGTTTAAAAATATTCTCCTTCCAATTAAATCTTAGTATCTTTAAGATGATCAATTTATTTTTACATCCCAACTGGTAATTATATTAAATTTTGTCACGGATGGCTGAACTGAAAGTCTATTGATCCTGAGCTACAAAAGTTGCTGCTGTAAACATAAGTTCCTGTCAGACAACTGAAGTTAATGCCATGTGAAATTTAACTAAATTAAAGAAATGAAACAAGCTGAAATGCAAGAAATAGATTCCTTATCTTAAGTCTGTTTAACCTGATATGAGAATTTAATGTTGAATTTTTAGAAAATAAATGGAAAAATCCATTAAAGAAATTGCTTTGTTTTTGTAATAAAAATTCCAGAAAGCAATAATGTCTTAGAACTGATTTCTTTATCAATTATTTTCACCTAACTTTTAGGTTAGGAACATCCTAAAATTCTCGATAAGGCATATATATTATTATGAAGAAGCTAAATAAAAGCTATATTAGATATTATGAGCTAAATAAAAGCACTTGCTATTTCATGCCAACTAGTTAAATAATCTAGGCATGAAAATGAATAAATAAAACATTTCCAATTCTTATTTAAATACTAATTTACTAAACACTATCACAAAACGAAAATCATTTAAGAGCAGCTGCATGTTTTCAATAATTCATCACAGAATTCTTTAGTGAGGAACAACCTTCTAATTATGAGCTTCAATCATCTTAAGAGTCAGAGATTTAAATTCAGTCTAATCTTTATCTTATGCATATTAATTGTATAATCAAAGACTGACCTTGTATTTCAGAATCAGGAAATACTTGACCATTCTCCATCAATTACCCAGGTGTGGCCAACAATGGAGTCTTGCTCTAGTATTTAGGTTGGCACTGCTTTTCAACACACACACACACATCTTAGACTATATCCAAAGAAAGGCTTTTCAATTGTTTCTTCTCTCTTCCTCCATTTTACTATATATATATAAATATCAGGGGCGTGAACTCTCAGGCATGCAAGATATGCGCTGCATGCATGCATTCTTTGATTTTTTTTTATCCATATCATCGAAAATTAGATAAAATAGTTACTTTTGTTTCAAAGAAGCCCCGTCCAGGTGTTTTCGAAATATTCTGCCTCCCCTTCTCCCTCTCTCACTGACTCGTACGTCTGCTTTGAGAAGACCACGTGACACCCCCTCTCTGTCTCTTTGTTAGTGTAGACTTGTTGCTAATCTCGTTCTGACCCGAACAAAAGCAATCCCATAATTCCTGAGTTAGCCAACTGAAATGTCGAAATAAACTGGCGGTAAGTATGAATTTTTTTTTTTAATTCAAAACATCTGTTTGCACTATTATATTTTTGGAGTGTTTTGAAAACAAAAAATATTATCTATATTATATTTCTTATTTCAGAAGTAGCTAATTAATCTTAAATTAATTTGACTAACGTTATTTTTACGTTTTGTTGAAATTGACTCAGATGCAATTTACTCAGACGCTTACACGTGTGTTTTTATATAAAAGTAACCTTTTTCAAAATAAGTGTTATAAACGATATTTTGAGAAATAGTTTTTCGAAAAGAATCTTCAATGGAAAACAATTAATTATAAACGGTGGGAGACCAACACCGAATTTACCTAATTTGTGAAGCTACAACAAGAAATTCACGAGACAATTTCAGGTTAATTTGTATGAAAAGAAAAACCGATTAACTGGAAGTGCTACACTTAATAAATTATTCTCTTGGCCTTGTTTACTTTTTTGCTTAGAAAAGAATGTTTGGAATGATAAAGGCTATGATGATTTAAATAATTTACATATGG
Source organism: Octopus bimaculoides (assembly GCF_046866305.1). Taxonomy (NCBI): domain Eukaryota; kingdom Metazoa; phylum Mollusca; class Cephalopoda; order Octopoda; family Octopodidae; genus Octopus; species Octopus bimaculoides. The sequence continues at coordinate 2,593,693 of NC_142939.1, read as the reverse complement.
CTATGCTAAAGCACGAGCGTTCTCAAAGGCATATAAAACCTTTGATAGATCTTAAAATATTCGTGATCTTGTTGAAGCTATGCCAGAACTCTTCAATCTGTGCAAGTTGATTTTGACAATTCCGTCCACCACTGCTTCTGTAGAGCGATCCTTTTCTGTATTAAGTAGAGTCGAAACATACCAAAGAAATGCGACAGGAGAAAGAAGACTGTCTGGGTTAGCACTAATGTCAATTGAAAAAGATTTATTACAACAATTGATGAAAAGAGAAGATTTCTATGAAAATATGATAGATATATTTGCCCAGAAAGATCGAAGAAATGAATTAATTTATAAATGAGGTAAATAACATTTTAGAACATTAAAAAATATATATATATATTTAAGGGCATATATTGCAGGTTTTGGTTAGCGTTTGTTATAACGTAAGTTTCGACCTTCTTACATCAGCATTGTTTCGCAGGGGAAATGATTCGACTTCTTCGTCAAACCTAACCTACATAGGTTTTCCTTTATGTGCTGCTGGGTGTAGTCTATTTACGGCCGTAAATAAGTGTCTTGTTTCAATCTCAGAGATGTTGACTTCTGCCACAACAGTTTTTTTTTGGTGGGGGGGGCTTTTTATAATGTTGAATTTTGGCAGTCTTTCATTGTGTGTGTATTCATGTATATGCGTGTATTTTCAATGTGTGTGCGTGAGACGTAGTCTTTTAATATACGGAGTTCAGTAAGTCTCAGAACAGTCTACTTGAGTATCAATAATTTTCCCGGAATTGACAAGTCTCATGATAAAGCACCTGACTTGTCTTCGAGAGCGTAACTATTTAAAACCATGGCCATATAATGTAACTAAAGGTGTTCTCTTTATTAAATCAATTCAAATTGATTCAGCTGAACCAATAGGTATAGGGGCTAATGCAGAATCGCACCCCTTTGAAAAACGAAATTTTGTGAAAATCTTTTTCGAATTCTTACCTTTAACAGAGATTCCGAAAATGCAAAAATATTAACAGAATCCAATATCATCTTTATTCCATTTCACTTATGATTTTTAGACATTTTAAAGGGAGAGTGAGGATGGGAAAGTACTGACGTTTCGAAGAGAGAGAAAAATACAAACAATACACTTATTTCAGGCTCATCTTTACAGAGCCATTTTTTATTCCCTGCTTATTCTAGGTCATACGGAGGTGGTTGCATATTCAGAATCTCCCATATGTAAATCGTAGGAATACTAAAATTCTTTTACTGAAAAATTGCCAGTGGGGGGAGGGAGAAATTCATTGCATGCCCAACCCCGGAAGTCACTGCACGCCACTGATAAATATATATATGTGTGTGTGTGTGTGTGTGTGTGTACATTTAAACACACACACACAGATTCTCTCATGAACACACTGTCCTTTGTTCCTTAGAGTGTACTAGTCTCCTGCCACATCCTCTCAAATGCTTCCCACTGACTCCTCTCTCCTTCTCTTCCCCTCCCCTATACATTGTCCACTACCATCAGAATACACAAACAGGGTCCACTACCATCAGGCTATACTTGCTTGCTTGCTTGCTTCATGCACTTGCTTGTTGGGGCTGGGGTCATTCCAGGTTGGTGGTCTGAGAGATATCATCATGTGTAAAGCTGATCTGGTCCACCACTGCTCTCCATTGCTGGTGGCCCAGTGCTAACCCCTCTACATCCTCCAAGATGACGCCAAGCATCTGAAGATTGTCTTTAATCACATCCAGCCATCTGATGTAGGGCCTGCCTTGAGGCCCTCTTCAAGTCCACAGCTGGTGTGTCAAATGAGAGTAAAACCCTGGCTATGCACTAAATCAGTCCTTGCTTCAAGAAATAAGAACTTTCTGGAATTCCTATTCTACCAATATTGTTCTTGCTATTGTTGACTTGCCCCTGTTCAAGAGGAATATTAATAATGCCATTTCCTTTAGACCAAACCAATAATAGAATTTTTTTTCTAAATTTATATAGCTTCAGTACTGTAATTGTCTTTAATATCATTTATATCTTGTATTATTTAAAAGATTTTCTTTACCAATTCAGGTCTCTTTGATAAGATCTCAGCTGATTAGGAAATATCTAGACTTGCTATTGATTAGCTCTAAATATGCTATTGATTAGCTCTAAACACATTCTGTGATTTGGAAGATTCAATAAATTCATTTTGAAAAGTGTTTCACAAGACATAATAATGTCCCATCAAATAATAAACGTAAAAACAACAACAACAAAAATGAGAAATAAAAAAGCAAAGAGGATGAGTGGCAGAGGGAAAGATTTCTCTAATAAAAATTCTATAATAAATTGAAGGTCTGAAGAATGATATTTTATGGCATAATATTAGTTTCAGAATATTCTTAGCACTGCTGCTATTTTAAAACTTGTATGTTTTCCATCTGACAGGAGAAAATATATATTAAGTCACATATTATTTTAAAGGAAGTGTATATACACACATCTGTGTGTATTGCTTGTCATAAAGCATATATGTATAAGGACTCTTCTATTTATAATTATTTGAATTGTTCCTGTAAGGGAGGAGTTGGTTTCTAACAAAAATACAAAGCTTCACCATTGGAATGTAGATAATGAAAACAAAGTCAAACTTGAGAAAAGGCTTAATCATTTTTACTGTTCCGCTTACGGATTGTATTTGTAATGCGTGTGTCAGCTGGTTGATTTCTTTTCTGGAAAGCCTTGCTTTACCAGATTATCAATTTGGTATTTACTTACAACATTATGTGCACCAATTCTTGTTGACACCAGCACTTGTAAAATTGTGGTGTGATTCACAAAAGTAAAGATTGTCCATTATTGAGTGGAAGTATATTAGAGAGGGAGGCGTACTTATAAGAGGTGTTGAGAGGTTAAAGGATGAAAGAAGAAACTAAAAAAAAATACAAATCATATCAAAAGTAGCCACTTGGTTATGATCTACAAAATAAGTGACATAACTTTAATTACAGTTTAAATTAGTTTATTAGAAATAGCTTTTGCCATTCAAAAATTAAATATATCATTCATTATCTGATGTCAAAACTATAATAATGAATTATAAATATGATGGATTAGGAAACAATATAAAATAATTGCTTCTACTTGTTCTAAAGTGCACACTAGTCTATCTCTTGATATGATTTTGTATATTTTCTTATTGAAACCAAATAAGATGATCATTAGTTTAACCTAGCTAGTGACAAGACAAAGTTATTGAGTAACCTCATTCAGCTTTGAAGAAGCAGACTTCTTTCTCAGAAACTGCAGTGTAAATGTACAGAAGCAACTCATAGATGATAATGGAACAAGACCTATCAGATGTGCTGTGTCTGATTCCACATTCTATAGTTTGCTACTTCAGATTTTTATGGTGTATTGCAATCGTTGTTTGAGATACGATACATTTCATTATCAGTATAACAGCACTCACACACTGCAGGTTTTCTTCATATGCAGAAATATTCACACTGTTTCACACACCACACACACACACGCATAAACACACATACATACACACACCACACACATAAATACACACATACACACACACACACGTATACACACTCACTCACCCACACATAATGCTCTCTCTCACAGGTGTGTAATCACATATTTCGCATCCATTTACAGGTGGAACATATTCTGGTATTATCTCTCTGCCTTTCACCCTGTCTCTCATTATCATGGCTGTAATTAACTTTGTTTAAACATTATTTTTCTTGACCCAAAGAGCACAGATATTAGAATGTGTAGAACAGCCGCCAAAACACTTCCCACTATCTAACAGTCTCTCTCTCTCTCTCTCTCTACCTCATTCAGAGTTCAATACACACAGGAGCTAAGTTTCTTTCTTTCATTCCTCTGCAGAGGCCATTGAAATAAGTAATGAACTAAAATGCAAAGCCAATTACCAATTCTCATTCCCTATAAAATTCTGAGGCTTTGCCAAAGCTAGAACTCCCTATAATCAGAAGTATCAAGACCAAAACTCTGAATCATAGCCCCACTATCAATTCTACAACCTATCAGTTCCTGCACTTATCCCCAGTCCACCACTGCATCAATTACTGCACACTTTAGCAGCTGCCAACATCTCTGAATTACATGGCCTTGGAAATTACTGTACCTCATCTTCTCTTTCTTCCTTGATAAATTTACGCAGCCATTTCATTGCCGTATCTAAAATCCAGTTCTTCTTTTCTAATAAACACCACAACACCACCTTAAATAAGATCTTATTTACTTTAGTAGCTGCACTAAACCTGGCAAAAGTTGAGAATTATTTTACATTTTGTCACCATTTTGGGACATCATCAATGATCAACAATTTCACCATCAATCATTTCCAGTTGTTCTTGTTAGTAGTATGCATCTACAAAATCTATCATCACCATCTTTACTGTTATTATTCATTAATCATTAGTCCTCCAGCTTTCTTTTTTAACTGATATCATCATCATCATTATCATCACAACCACCACCACTGCTGCCATTGTCATCATCATCATCACCAGCGCCCACCACCGTTAGCTTCTTTATTTCCATTCCATGCTGTTCTACACATCACATCATTGTCTGATGGTTCAAATCCTGCATCAGTTATTCTATGACACCTGGTTTCTGGGGCTTTCATTTAATCCTTCTCCAATTACACGTGGAAACCAGAATTACATACAACATTCACAGTCTTGTGATTATCATACATTATCATAATATTCTAATTAGCAGTATAAAACAGGCAATAAAAACTGATTATATATTAATTATATATTATATATTAATCAGAAATGTGTATCAACATTTTTTATTTGAATTCAGATTCCACCAAGGTTGACTTTGCCTTTCATCCAGTTGGGGTTGATAAAATAAGTACCAGTTAGACACTGGAATCAATGTAAACTTAAGCCCTCTGCCAAAACTGCTGGCCTAGTGTCAAAATTTGAAACCATCATCATTATTATTATAATTGAGTGAGAGAGCAGTGCATGCCATCAAAGTGAGGCTGGGCTACACTTATACGAAGCCTAATATACCTATCGTGGCTACCCATCTGATAAGAGTACACCAGGCACATGCATCACAACCATATTTGCACGATATGGTGATCGTATTATTATTTGTATTATTATTATTTGTATTATTATTATTTGTTGTTATTATTCTTATTATGATTATTATTATTATTATTATTATTATGATTATTATTATTATTATTATTATTATTATTATTATTATTATTAAAGTGGGGTAATTTGAGTGTGTCTGAAAGAATGCCTAAATAAAATTCATGAGCATCTAATTGTGAGATCAAATCCTGCCAGCACAATTTTGCCTTAATAACTAGGAAGGATAGAACTACTAACCCCAAAGAGTCAGTAACAACTCCTTTGTCAGTTCACAGTAAATATCTACAATGCAGTACTAAAGTTTAGCATCAGAAACAATAGCAAGACTCTTGTTAACAGATGTTACATTACATTCCTACATTGTGTGTAATCTTAATACATCTTAAATTTGTTTTTATGTTTTACATCACGTTATCTGATGCATCACACCAAACTTATGGATTTTGTGACATTATTTTACTGGACAACTCCAACAGTATACTTATAACTGAATGGACTTTTAAGATGTTTGTTAAAACTAATCAATATGACAAATCAACACACACACACACACACACACATGCTTGCACGTATACACACATTTCTGAATTCTAGAAAGGTACATATATTTCCTCTGCTCATGATATTCTTAATTTAGCTGTTAATAATCTTTATATTTGTATAAAAATTGACAGACTTGGTTTCAAGTCTCTGCAGATTAAACTCGCTTTTGAGAAAATAATAGAAAAATTCTTGCATCTGTCTATCGATTAAATGTCTAACTGTCTGAAGAGTTGTTGAGAAGATTATGTACAGGAATCAGTGTGGTTCATTTGATAAAAGCATTACTTGTCTTAGTTTGAAATACAGATGCATAGTTCAAATCCAGTCTGGTACTACATACTGATCCAGGATTATGTCAGTTGATGATAGGAGATCAAACTGATTTGAAACGTAGAGTAGATTTTACTCATTTCTAAAACTGAGGTTAATAGTCTTGGAAAACATTATTTTACACTCTATTAACTTCTAATAAATTGAGTTTGGCTGATTAGAAGAGACAAATAATGAGCTAAATGTATTTAACCTAATAATAGTAATTAGTGGTCATTATAAATGTATGTTCCTTTGTAGTAGTTCTTCTCTGTTCATGAAGAAATGTGTTAAATGTTGAAAATATCAATAAATATTCTTTTTTACTCTAGGCACAAGTTCCGAAATTTTTGGGGAGGGGGCCAGTCGATTAGATCACAACAATCTTCTAAATAATCACAGAACTTCCACAAATACTGAAAGTTGATCTTAAGGTTATCAATAATGTATGTGATCAAGTCGTGGCTTTAGTTTGGGGCTTTGTTCCATCAGTTCAGGGATTAGGGTTCTTGTCTATGTTCCTGGTTCATCAATTAATTTAGAAAATATTTTGGAGGAAATTTATTTGAAGCTTTTTGAGCTAGAATCCTTTCTTTTTGGTGCCCTTTCTTGTAATATTTCATGCTTCTGTAACATCTTGGTCACTTCTTGAGTTGTAATTTATTCCCCAAAATGTTCAACTGTTGTACTTGCTGCTTGAAACAAGTATAACAGCTGTATGATTAAAATATTTAATTAAAAGAGAGCAATCAGTTGTAAAATATCTTATCCCAAAATACATGTTTCACTTAGAATTTGCAAAACCCAGTTAATTTGTTACAGAACTAACATATAAAATTTTGTTTTTAAAGAATTAATTACCAGGTATTGGTATTCTAATTTTAAATGATATTCCTTTCTTATTTTAACTTTCAAGAGGAAAAAAAACAAAACTTCTAAGATTGAATCAAAACAAAAACAAACAAGAAAATTAATCTGAGGGATAACCTTTTTATCCTTATGAATGTATTCTTTTCTTACAGCAAACGTATGGTATTGATTTTCCTGAATGCATATGTGTTCTAGTTGAATGTGGTCAAGAAACAGAGATATAGGTCAATAAAGTTAAGAGAGAAACTAAACAAAGTGAAGCAGATACTTGAGAGTGATTATGAAAGAAAGTTTTTGAGAGATGTGTGTTTAGATATAAATCTCCATTAGAATGTGAAGTCATGGCTAGGTGAATGCCAAACTCCTTGACAATAAATAGAGAGAAATATGGAATTAAGACCTCTTCAACTTTCTCCTCACTATTGCCTATTGGAAGCAAATCAATTTTACTTGTAGTTCTGCAATAAATGTACGAATTGGCCACAAATAATTTCCTAACTTATCTTGTTTTCATAGACAGACATAATAAACATAGTGTATGCCATATAAAATTTCCTTCTCTGTTTAAAAGTGCATTGGTTTGAAAGAGACTTGTATAAATAATATCATATGGATATTTTTATAGATATCCTCAAGTATTTATTGATTTGCTGTATTAACTGAAAAGTCTATTAATTTGAAAATGATATTTTATGGCTAATATTTGGTATGTGTCTATCTTCAAATGTAAATAATGTTCTCTGTTCTCTTTGCTTCCTATCACTCATTTTACTCCACATTTCCCACCACCTTTATCCCTTCTCCTCTTCTCCTCCTCCTCCTCCACCTCTCTCACTCTCTCTTTTCTCTTCCCCTACCATCTACATAGATATACTGACACAAACATATCTGTATTATATTGTGTATTGATTTCAGTGAGGGGAATAATAAGTGGGATGTTAAGGGTCAACCTCCCGACCAAGAAGCTGTAGCTGATATATTTCACTGCAGGAATTTGGTCCTATCAGTTGGCCAAACAGTGGCTCTCAGATTATCTTACTTAAATGCACATTTATTTATGAAACCAATTTCTTAATAGAGAAAAATAAGAGGAAGAAGTTTATTCTCTTTTGAAACTTTCTGATGTGTCTGAAACAGTTCTCAAAACAAAAGAAGAAAAATAAACACCATTTGACTGTAAAATGTTTTTATTAAATTAGTTTGTTGTGAAGAGTTGCATGAGGGCCAAATAGATTCATAATATGAACCACATTCAATGTATTGCATCTCCAAGAATGATAATGGTAAGTTGGGAAAGAGTTCACAATGATGCCCTGCCACCAGTAACCATTCTCATCACTAGCACATGTTCGTCGGATCCTTTGCCTTCGTAGTTTGTGATTAGCTTCTAGTTCAACTGACCCCATGATCTGGAGGAAGACAACCAATGCTGTTGGATTCCAGTTTTGAATATCACAGGGTTCTGCATAAAGATCAAAGAGAAACATGTACTTTGCTGCATTCCCTCTTTCTCCTGATTCATGAAACTCTGCATCATTCTTCTTCTCCTTCAAATAGCAGCCAACTCACCCCCAAATCACAATCTTTAAAAAAAGGAAGGACACTTTATATAATGAAGTAGGGGGTTACATATCATCATCATCATCATCATCATCATCATCAGTTAGCATCTGCTTTCCATGCTGGCATGGGTTGGACGGTTGACTGGAACTGGTAAGCTGGAGAGCTGCACCAGGTTCCAGTCTGATGTGGCTTGCTTCCTACGGCTGGATGCCCTTCCTAACACCAACCACTCCAAAAGTGTAATGGGTGATTTTATGTGCCACTGGCATGGGTGCCAGTTATGTAACACCAGTATCAGCCACGACTACAATCTCATTATTTTCACTCCTAAATCAATTCTCAATAAGATTGCATCGTTCCTTGAACTGCTTGCTCTTCTGTTTAGAGTACTTTTACTTTCTTCCCTCGTTATTTAGATGTCAGATTACTAACTGACAAGCTGTAACAGTAAATATTACATATGATGTTACTAACACTGTAATGCAATACTAGTAAGGACTATTAAATGTTGTTCAATTGCTTGGAATGTCTACTCTTAACTAAGTACCAGATGGTTGTAAACTGCATCGTACAAAACAATGCATTACTCTATAAGATATGAATATTTGTAGCATTTTTATAAATTACACACCCCACACATATACACATTCATGTGCGTGCATGCATACACACACATGTGAGCACACACGCATGTGCACATATGCACATATCCTAGCATAGAAAAACACAGTAAAATTAACGAAGAAAGCTATCTTAGACAAGATTCTGTGCTTTCTACAGCATTTCTAACATCTTCCCGGAATTTGTCATAAATGAATTGAGTCAGTTAGATAAACATCTACCCTCTCACTTATGCCCTCTCAATGCTAAGTATCAGATATATTGGTGACATAATCCCAATATCTACAATCTTTGACAAGCAAGAAATATCCACTAAACACTCAGACAAAACATGTAAAAACTGGGTAGAAAAATAAAAGGCTTCAAGTGCAATATTTTCTCACCTATCAAGGAAATTATCACACTCAATAGTTCTTCAAGTTGAACATGTCACAGAGTTTGTTTACTGGCAGAATAGAGAAGGAAAGAGATGAGAAGACAGGAAAAGATGAATTTCACCAGCATCTAAAATAGTGTTTCTCAAACATTTCTGTGCCTATGAAACCCTTTGATTTTTATTTTACACTACTGGGCTGACCAAAGCATTGTGACTAAACTTGGTAGGCTGAAGGACCTGTCGTGGGTACATGTGTGTGAAAGTATTTGTGCATCCTAACAGAGAGGAGGCGGGCCTCCATAGCTACTCATTGTATATAAAAAAAATCCTATTCATCATCATCATCATCATCATCGGTTAACGTCCGCTTTCCATGCTAGCATGGGTTGGACGATTCAGTACTCTTTCTACTTTGCAGATGTTCACCTATCGCAGGGTGTTTTTATATATGTGTGTGTATGTGTCCATAGACAGACAGACAGGCAGATAGCTAGCTAGCTAGATAGATAGATAGATAGATAGACAGACAGATAGATAAAGAGATAGATAAATAGATAGATAGATAGATAGGCAGGAAGTAAGTGGGAAGTTGGTCAATAAGTTCAATATTTTTGGGTTTATGATGGCAATACTCCTTGTCATTTGTCACCTCTCCCTCTTCACCACTGTTTCTTCTCTCCATTTAGACTTTTACATTTTCATTCTTTGGACATGGATTTGTGACTAAAATGAGAAGAAGAGAAATAAGATAACTATATATCCAACAACATTACCATTAAAACTGAAATGAAATATTTTCAAATGAGGATTAAAAACAAATTCAGTGAAATTTTTACTCTATGACACTTGACTAATAATGATAACAATAAAGTTATAAAAAATATATTAATAACAACATTTAATGTCATTTCAACAATGATCGCCATTAAAAACACTAATAATAATAATAATAATAATAACAATAATAGTAATAATTCATATAGAAAAATGTTTATTATTAATATTTTTTTTTATTAGTATAAACAAAACTAACCATACTTTTAGTAGTAGTAGTTGTATAAATTATATTTTAATCCAGGAATTCATTTAGGAAAAGTTCCATTCCATCAATTGCTTGGGAATTAATCTTTGAAGATTATGGATTAAAATGTTTTCGCCAATCTGAAAAAGAAATGCAAAAACAGTAAAATTGTGATAACTTCATTTTTTTCTTTTTTTCTTTGCTTTTCTTTTATTCTTTTTTTTTTCTTATTTTTTGTCTTCCTTCTTTATTCTAATTTCTTGGTTTTCAAGGAAGTTTGAATCCTGTGGGCTTTTCTCTGGAACGTTTGATTGAAATATTGCTCATTCAACCACAATGATAGCAGTTACAACATCACTGGTGCCATTTGATAGGAAAACAGTCCTTAGTTCACTTGGTTTTCTTCTCATTTACAGTTACAGGAACATTTCCATTTAGAGTCATATCTGCTCCGTCATCTGATCAAACGGCCTCTATTTGAACCATTTTAAATCATATACACAATCAGAGATGCTCTCTCTCTCTCTCTCTCTCTCTCTCTCTCTGTCACTTGCTCACTCATTCTCTCACTTGATCTCAATGTTTGGACTCTTAAACCATTGATGTGTAACTTAAATTTATTAAGAAGTATTCCACTTGAACTAGGACAAATGCAAGACATTTCAACATAGAGAGATGACATCACCGTCATCATGCTGACAACTCAGAAATCAGAGTAATCAGCAACATACAGAAGAAATATGATGACAGCTTATTAACTTCCATGACTACACAATTAAAACGGTTGAAATATTTTCTAGAAGTATTGTTTACAAGACGGAGGTACACGGCTTAGTGATTACAATGCTGGATTCATGATCGGAAGATTGTGGTTTCAATTCTTCGACTGGGCGACACCACAAAACAACCTGACCTGGATTTGTACCTTGGAGGGGAACTTTCTAAGTGCAGTCCCATGATCATTCATGATCGAAGGGGCTCTTTACCCTACATATATAACTATGCCAGACCAGACTGGAACTTCATGCAGCTGACCAATTTCTGTCAAACTGTCTGACCCATGCCATCGTGGAAAGCAGACACTAAATGATGATAATGATGATATATATCATCATCATCATCATCATCGTTTAACGTCCGCTTTCCATGCTAGCATGGGTTGGATGATTTGACTGAGGACTGGTGAAACGGGATGGCAACACCAGGCTCCAGTCTGATTTGGCAGAGTTTCTACAGCTGGATGCCCTTCCTAACGCCAACCACTCAATGGTAAGGTTGGAGAAGTATTTTATGGATAGTCTTACAGCTGTTTCTGGGAAGATCCAGTACTTCCCTTCATCGGAGACAGAAAAAATAAAGTAATCTATTATTATATCCATAGGCGGATATTTTTAGTATGAAGTGGTAAAGAGTGTGATGTGCTGAAAAAAGAGAGAACAGTACTTGAAGTGTAGTTTCATTCCAGTAGTAAAAATCCGTGTAGAAATCCGGGTAAAGTAATCCATATGGGGATAATCCGGAAATAGATGTTGGAACGAAGGCTGATATAGCATAGATAGCAGAGGTGAATATATGCCATACTGCGATGGATTTTAGCTTGTTTATTTGAAGAATGGCCAAGTCAAATGAAGGATGAGCGGTAATTAGGTCAAGTCATGAAGACAGAATGTGAAAGGGGATGGAGGAGAGATAGAGGTGAAGGATGGTAGCGGTATACTTTAATGGTCAGTTGATCTTACAGGATACTAAAAATATCTGCCTATGGATATAATAATAGAATACTTTATTTTTTCTGTCTCCGATGAAGGGAAGTACTGGATCTTCCCAGAAACAGCTGTAAGACTTTATCCATAAAATACTTCTCCAACCTTTCCTTTGCTCTCTTTATCTTTTTGTTTTTATATATTTACATATACACACGCTAATACACGACTTATAATACCCAATCCTGTTCATGCAACGACTGGGGCAAACTAGTCGGTATACAGCACTTACTCGGTATTACCTGTATCCTCCGGGGTTTGGTTAAATCCAATACCCTCCTCAACCTTATATATATATATATATATATATATATATAAGGCGTAGGAGTGGCGGTGTGGTAAGTAGCTTGCTTACCAACCAAATGGTTCTGAGTTCAGCCTTACTGCCTAGGATTTTTGGCAAATGTCTTCTACTATAGCCTCGGACTGACCAAAGCCTTGTGAGTGGATTTAGAAGGCAGAAACTGAAAAGAAGCTTTTTGTATATATATATATATATATATATATATATATATATATATATATGTATATGTATATATGTATATATTTATATATATATATGTATGTTTGTGTGTCTTTGTTTGTCTCCTGCACCTTTGTTTGACAATCGATATTGGTATGTTTGCATCCCTGTCACTTAGTGGTTCGGCAAAAGAGACCGATATAATAAGTACTAGGCTTATTTGTTCAACTAAAAGGGCAATGCTCCAGCATGGCCGCAGTCAAATGACTGAAACGAGTAGAAGAGTAAAAAAAAGTATTTCAATATTTTGCTTTGTGGTTGGCGTTAGGAAGGTCATCCAGCTGAAGAAACTCTGCCAGATCAGATTGGAGCCTGGTGCAGCCATCTGGTTCACCAGTCCTCAGTCAAATCGTCCAACCCATGCTAGCATGGAAGGCGGACATTAAACGATGATGATGATGATGATGATGATAATAGGTTTCTGCACTGTTTCCATCTGCCAAATCCACCCCACAAAGCTTTGGTCAGTCTGAGGCTATAGTAGAAGACACTTGCCCAAGGCGCCAAACAGTGGAACTGAACTTGAGGTCATGTGGCTGAGAAGCAAACTCAGCCATGGCTACCACTATAAAGACAATTTAGTTTTAAAAGTGAAATAAATTGATTTAAATCTCTGCTATATGATTTCATTAATAAATAGGTTATGAGGACATCTTTTTATTAACATTTCCAGGAGTAAAATACGATAGGATCTTCATAATCCTTTTATTGCCATGTCATATTTCTATTGAAATCCTCTGCCTTTTCTCAATTAATTTTGAAAATATTGAAGTATTAATAAAATAAATGTCATTCTTAACTGTGTATTTGGAACATAATTTCCCATGAAATTTTGATGGGAAGTTTTGAATTTAGATAATTTTCAATCAGGAAATTTTTATCATAGAAGCAGAGGGAGGGGCAATCTTTCGCAAGTTGCTGTCAAAAGGGTTAATCTATAATTCTTTAGTCTGGTATTCATAGAGGAGATTTATCTATATCACTGAATTATGCAAATTGTAAAATTCTGTAATTTTTCTGCTTCACTTATAGAACTTCAAGTCGCTCTTAAGTTTCATTTATGTTAAGTAACCCAATTTAATAAATGAAAAAGGAAATATTTCTGAATAAAATGTCATTATGTTAAACTGAGCAACTGACAGATTTGTAAGAATTTTTAGCTTTCATTTTAACCAAAAATTCACAATTTTGATTTTCTTGAACAAGCAGAGATGTGCCTCAAAGTATCATTATAAGGATTAATAAATTCTCAAATTGGATTCTATTCCACTGTTTATTTGTATAACTTTCAGGATCTCTTCAGTCACTGGTTCTTCAGTTTATTAATGCTTCTTTGGTGGAGCCTCTTTTTTGACAAAGTATACACAAACAAGTATATACAAACACTCACACACACACACACACACACACACACACACACACACACACATATGTATGTACGTGTGTGTGTATATATATATATATATATATATATATATATATATATTTATATATATATATATAAATTTATTTCTGTATCTTTCAATACATGTCAATGCTTCTAAAACAAACATTGTCTGTCTACATTTTAAGATCCACAAAGATCAGAACTTATCTGCAGGTCTTGGTGGTCCAAATCGGAGGTGCCATCTATGTGGGTGTCTTTTCAGAACATTGTCTGATTTAAAAAGTCACATCAGATGCCATGATGGTTCTAAGGTGGAGGGACAGGAGGGGGTCAAACTCTGCATAGGGAGTAGACAACCACCTTGTACAAATCTGTGTGTGAGTGTTTTTGTGTCTGTGTTTGCTCCCCCACCAATCACCACTTGACAACCGGTGCTGGTGTGTTTATGTCCCTGAAACTTATTGGTTCGGCAAAAGAGAATGATAAAATAAGTTCTATGCTTAACAAAATAAGTCCTGGGGTCAGTTTGTTTGACTAAAACTCCTTCAAGGTGATGCCCCAGCATGGTCACAGTCAAATGACTGAAACAAGCAAAAGAATAAAAGAATGTGTGTGTGTATGTGCATGTGTCTAACTATCAGTCTCTATGTGTATACACATATTTACACACACACACACACACACACACACACACACACACATTCTCACATATATGTAAATATATAAAGAAAGTTGAGTGTGTGTGTGTGTGTTTGTGTGTGTGATACATTAAAATAGAAATAACAGATCTTTTTCAAGGAAATATTTTACGTTAGAAAGTTAGATGGATACAGCATCACTAGATCAGTCTTTCACAGTTTCCAAGGCTATTATAAAGAAGATACTTGCCAAAGGTGCAACACTGTGTGATTGAATCCACAACCACATCGTCACAAAACATACTTCTTAAACACATAACTATAAACTTTTACAATTTGTCTATATCTTGAAAGGATTCGAATTTGGTACGATAACTGTGAAGTATAGCATCATTTCAGAACATTCTTCTGATGTTGTATGGATGTTAGATATCTTGTATCGACCACAGATATCACATATTGACCACAGATATCTATTTTCAACCGTTAGGCACTTTAAAAAGGTAAGATCACTGTGGATTTTGGGTTTTTTTTCTTCTATCTTTATACCTGAGTATACATAACAATCTTTATTTGTGTTTTGAAATCTGGTTCTAGTTATTCTACAGAATAGTTGTGAGTAAATGCAGGATACTCTGCTGAATGCATAGAATCTGATAAACTCAGGTTTTAATTATTCTGCTGAGCATCTATGAGTGAATTCAGGTGTTATGTTCTCTGTTTGTTGTTTCTGAATGAACATAGGTGTCCTATATGATGTATTCTGTAGCATATTTACTTTCCAGGTAAGCCTTTTTTTCCACATGGTTTCTTGTTTCTGTTTATAAGTATCATCACATGATCATGTGATTGACCAGACTATCTGATGTTGTTACACATCGCTGGTCACAATGCGCTTTGCATTGTTTGAGCCTTCAAATGATGCTATCCTGCTGGCTAGGCAAGCAGGCCAACATTCCCTCTGATCAAAAGTGGGGACTGAAGCAATGTAAAATGAAGTATTTTGTTCAAAAACACAATGTGCCACCTGGGAATCGAACCCATGATCTAACAATTAGGAGTGCATCACCCTAACCACTAGGGCACGTGCCTTTACATAAGTATCGTAAATGGAGCACAATGAAGATCATACATTAAGTCCAAAAGATGATTACTTCTGATACGTAGATGTTTGACATTCTTTTTTATGAATCTTTATTCTTATATCTCAGAATGACGGCTAATTATTTCATCCATTCTTAATACTGAATTACAAAGATTTACTTAAGAAATTAGTAAAGTCTAACGAGAATTGAGTTTCTTCCTTCTGCTGTCATCACACATACACAGGCCAGACAATGATTTCAATTTTCAAACAATCTTTAATGTTTAATGCTTAGTTTTTAGTCATCATTCACAATAATGAAAAACCCATGGTCATTCATACAGAATCTTGTATCTTATCTTTCAACTGGAATCTAACAATTCTTATACACATTGAGTCAATTATCTCCATTTTATTATTAGCTGGTAATTTCATTCTTTCATTTTGACATTTGACATTTTCCAAATTAGTTGTGACAATTGATTAGTTTAATCAATTAAAACCACTGTGAATAGGTCAATCACTTCTAATCTGGATAATTATTTATTTTTTCAAATTAATTAGCTAGAGGACAGTGATAGTATCCCTTTCCTTTGTAAGTCGTCACCTGATTATTAAGATTTATGTATTAGATGTTAATCAGTACTATTATCTGATGTCTGTAGAAAAAGTGGGATCGGTCGAAGGAATTTTGCAGAAGAAAGGATTGGTGAAAACTTGTAGTTTAGAAGACAAAATAAATTACTTGAGAAGAAAGTTAATATTTTTGTAACAAACTGTTTTAATTATTCGTGGTGAAGATTCTTTCTAGTAGGTCATGAACTTGTATTTTATAAAAGACAGGAGTCTTTATTACATCTACTCACATATATATCAAGTCAACCATGAACAAAACTGTAAAAGGAAGAAATCACATTAAAATATCAATAGTTTCAGATATATTTTGTTTTTAAATTTTTATTCTCTGAGAATAAATAATCCTTAACCAAACTAAATTTAAAAAAAGGCCACAGCCATTTAGTGTCTCTTCATTAACATCAGTAATACCTTCTCTTACTTTTCATTCTTATCTTTCAGAACCGACTTTATTATTTAAAGAGTATTTTGCCAGAGTTCTAAGCAATTATATTTTCTCTCTCGCACACAATATACACTAACTATCCATCATCTTGACATTTACACATTCCTTCTGACTTAGAAACTTTTAGATTTCCAATATTTTTTCATTTCTTTTGAAATGAGGTAAATTTGCATTAGATTATCTGCAATTGTTTCTTACATAAGTCGAAGTAATAATGTTGTATTGGCAAAGATGCCTTCATTAAATGGAACTGTAACTTATTCATTGAAACTTCAGAAAATGAGATTTCACAAATAAGAGATTCACATCTAGAGAAAAATCTATGTTAATTTCAAATGTAAAAGAATTCAAATTTCTTTGGATGAGGAAAGAAAGGAAAGAAGAAAAAGTTATACTGCTCAAATCTGTTGGTCAAAACCTACTTGAACAAAAAAAGTTGTTGATAAAATCTTGTGATTTCTCATGCATAAATATCATGAAAAAGAAAGATATAATGTGCCAAAATTCTTGTAGTTTTGTTGGTGTTTTTTTTATTGCAGAAAATTGAAGATAGATAGCAAATACATCATAGAAGCAATGATCATGGAGAATACATTTCTTTGTGAAATAATTTATGTTAGCCTTCTTAATATATTTCTGTTTTCAAGGAATCAAAAGGTTGAGCTTTTCATATTTAGTTTGATGTTGCGGTTCATATTCTTAAGAAACCAAAAAAGAAAAAGGAAACAAATTTGTGCATTTAATTACAGTAATTTGGGAACTACTTTAAAACTCATCAAAAGATTTAAATATATAAAAGCAAGACTTATAAACCTGGATTATTTCTCTGATTTGATGTATGAAATAATTTAATTCAATATTTTCCTGTTTAAGTATCCTACATATACACAAACAAGACAAATTAGAAAACAGAGCTGAAACTGAATGAAAATACTGTAAAGAAGATGAAAATAACTACAAGAACAAAAAAATAAGAAATTGCTGAAAAACTCCCTCAACTCGTTTAAATAATATTTTCTTTCCTCCTTCTCCGTTCTTTCTGCCATTTTGTGCTGCCATCATTTTCTTTGATAGCTGTGCCTTTCCAATAAATGGAATCATTTCAAAAATTTCAAACATTCTACGCAGAAAAAGAATTAGATTTGTCCTACTTACATGAAATATGAATCCTTTTCATTAGATTTCTTCTGAATAGTTATACATTTGTGTAACTTTCCTAATGTCGACTTCTTTGATAGCGGTCTCTCTGGCAGATGCTGTCATTTAAAAATATAATGATAGTTAGAATAAATCCAAATGACATGAAGAGATTTAGGGTGTATAGGATTCTTCATATTTTATTTCATCAATAATATTTTAAGGTTAATTCGATCAACTATGTCCTTCTTGTTTAATAAAATTAAACTTGTGCTTAGTCAAAGGAAAGTAATTTTGTTTTGTGAATTAAATATTTTCTTTATTAATTTGGTGTATCTGAAATGAAATATAAAAGAAATGCAAATTTTGCTTGAACTATTAAAGTACATGCTAGGTTGTTTCTTTATAGCAAGAGACTAATATGAAATTTTTTTTTAAAATTAATAAATAAACACTTGAAAGGAACTACAATGATGAAGACAACAAAAAATACAAAAACTTGATTAGAAAACTCCTGTTCAATTTGTTTAAATATGTCCAAATTTAATTATACTGTCCAAGTCACATTATCATTGAATTTTAGGATGACAATTCACTTCTATTTGTTTTGATTAACATTTATTTGTCTCAAGGGATCTTATTTATCCATGAGGAAAGTTGAACATTTTCAGTTCTGTTTGTATAGGTTCATTCATGTATCCATATTTATTCAAGCATGTTCTGTAGTTTTGTGTTATTTGATAAACTGTAAGCAGTATGCATACTCTGCGCAAAAGGTAAACAATCTAATGAAACAAATAAAATGCAAGGGAAAACATATATGAAGCAAACCCTCTGGCACACACCACATTCAAACGTGTGCACAGACATATAATCAGAATAGCTGGATGAGGTTTGTTTCCCATGGGTTCGCAGGTGAGATTTGAGGCCAGCCAAGGACAGACATGGATATAGATAGATATACATACATACATACATACATATAAATGCAAATGTTCTGAGTTATTTTCATAATTACTGTCATCATCATTTAATGTCCATTTTACATTTTGGCATGGGTTGGACAGTTTGACAGAAGACTGCACCCCACCTTGACTGCCTGCTTGGGTTCGGTTTCTGTTATAAAGTAGAACACTGATATCTGTCGAGATTTTTGATAAACAGATTTTTCATAAAATATTTATTCTTTTCATAACTCCCCACCCCCCTCAAAAGAAAATGTCATTGCTACGAATGACAAACAGCAATAAGCTTCACCATCCATCTGCCATTTCTTCATCGCCTGTCTGCTTAAGTAGCTAAGGTGCACTGAATATATAGGGATGGATAGGCTCAGAAAGAAGAATGCTAAAAGATGAAATTGTTTTTGGAGTCAGTTCTATACAAAGTCTTGTTTGGTCAGATTTTTTCCATATGGGTAATATTCTAGTGAATCGCAACATTGAGCATAGGGATCTGGTTGCTAAATATTCCTGCTACATTTTTATGGTTGGATGCTAATGTTTAAATTATCATATCCTACAGCTTGATATTTTAAATATTTGTAGATAATCCGCTTTACCTTTCTTCTAGATGATCTGCTGATAATGTGTACAGAATCCCATCAAATGATTCTGTCTTCCACAATCCTCCACTGAGTTCTTTTGGATTTGGATTATGGCTAGAATAAACCTGCAAGCAAACCAAGTTCACAATGTCGTTTACAACCCTTTTTAGAAATGTCCTTGATAGGTGGAACCTCTTTGTGGAATATTACTTCTGGCTTTACAAAGGATTGGAGAAGCTTGGAATCAATAAAATGACACTTGTACGGAGATATGAATCTTGGTGATAGACAAATTTAAAGGTATTACAACTCAATACACACATGTAATGATGGGAAAAATCGTGTAATGAGTCATAGAAAGTTTGGAAATGAAACTATGTTGATAATAATGTGATTAATATTGAAATTAATATTGATTTCGGAAGTTGGCCAGTAAACTTACATAGAATCAAATAGACACAGCATGATGCATACAGTAATTAAATACTTCTGGAAGTCTAGAATATTCTTCATATTGACCAAATTAAACTAAACTTTGGCACTAATATAAAACTAGGGATGATGTATCTCAATGTGGGGAAGGGGAACATTTTATATGTATCTATTTATCTATATATGCATACATATATACATACATACATACATACATACATATATATATACATATATATATATATATATACATATATATATATATATATATATATATATATATATTATATATATATATATATGTATTATATGTATATATATATATGTATATGTATATGTATATATATATATATGTATATATATATATGTATATATATATATATATATATATATATATGTATATGTTATATATATATATATATATGTATATGTATATGTATATTATATATATATATGTATATGTATATGTATATATATATATATATATATATATATATATATATTATATATATATATATATAATATATATATATATATATATATATAT
The DNA here is from genome assembly GCF_046866305.1 of Octopus bimaculoides. Classification (NCBI taxonomy): domain Eukaryota; kingdom Metazoa; phylum Mollusca; class Cephalopoda; order Octopoda; family Octopodidae; genus Octopus; species Octopus bimaculoides. Next base: position 2,573,116 of record NC_142939.1, on the reverse strand, counting down.
ATATATATATTATATATATATATATAT
>NC_142939.1:2522038-2572589 GCF_046866305.1 Octopus bimaculoides | reverse complement strand
TATATATATATATATATATATATATATATATATACATATATATATATGTATATATATATATATATATATATATATATATACATATATATATATATATATATATATATATATATGTATATATATATATATATATATGTATATATATAATATATATTATATATATATATTATACACAAAAATAAGAGGGATGACCAGCAAAAGTGGGCTCCTATATGCTAGAAATAGATGCCGAATCATCTAACCACGAAAGAAAAAATATATGTTCTTAGTAAAAATTCAGCGACACAACAGATTGTGAAAGGGCAAGACAAATGAAAAAATACTAAATAAAAAACGATTAACCTACGTACCATGGTTTCACCTGTTAAAATTTACATAAGTAAATATCTGCAGGATCGTCAGCGTAGTCCGTCGATTTGCAATGCAATTTCCAGAACTAGATACAAGATGTCCACCCGAAAGGGAGCACGTGTAGAGTTCTACAAATTACATTCAGTGTATCATTTCAAATGTCCTCAATCTGGCGCGCTAAGTCCGGAAATAATTCTGCAGTTAATAAATTTTAACAGGTGAAACCATGGTACGTAGGTTAATCGTCTTTTTTTTTATTTAGTACTTTTTCATTTGTCTTGCCATTTTACAATCTGTTGTGTCGCTGAATTTTTACTGAGAACATATATATTTTTTTCGTGGTTAGATGATTCGGCATCTATTTCTAGCATATAGGAGTCCACTTTTGCTGGTCATTCCTCTTATTTTTGTATGTAATATAATTTTAATCTTTGGATTTTTTAATATGCTAGACCACTGGTTTTAATTGATTAATATCAATTTCTACCCTCATTAATAAAAAATTATATATATATATAAATATATATATATATATATATATATAAACATACATATATATACATAAATATATGATAATAATATTAAGGATAAAAATCCAAATTTGATTCTTTTCTTTAAATTATATACATAAATATATATATATATATAGAGCATCATACTAATATATACTTTTGTTATTTACACCACCTGTCCTCGTCTGTTGTTATTATTTGTATATTCTCCCATATATATATATATATATATATATATATATATATATACACGCACATACACACCCATATATATGTATATAGTGCTCCAGCATTGCCACAGTTAAATAACCGAAACAAATAAAACAATATCTATTTATCTATCTGTCTGTCTGCATGTGTATGTATATACATATGTACGAAATATTCACCGGTCATCTTTCATTTTAATACTTCATTGTTTTCATATACAAGTACATAAAGAAAATGACATATATATATATAAATGTAGAATATGTATATGTGTGTATTGTGTGTGTGTTTGTGAGTGAGTGTGTGAACCCATTATGGTCTTCTTGCCTTGACATCTGATGATAGTTATATAAACCAAGTGTCATTGTCACACTTCTATTGAATTAGGTGCAAACTTTGCCACAAAAAAAAGATCTATTTTATTCAGGGTAAGCACTGCCTACCTTGCTTACTGAGGCAGAACGTCCCTTGCATATATATATATATATATATATATTAATCAATGAAATTCCAACAGTCTGGTTTTCATGCTTTATTATTTATAATTTTAGAATATTGAAATATACTAGTACTTGCATGCATTACACAATCTTCAGGTTTATGTACGGACAGTTGTGCTCCACAACTGACTACATATATATATATGTGCAGAGGTTGTCAAATATCTAAAATTTTGAATGCATTTGAACCTCTTCCTTTCCAGTTATATCAAATTCTTCAGCCAATCACTAGATGTAATATTTTCACCAACGAAACAAAGAATGCATAACAGACAAACACCATCTTTGCTCAAGGAACTCCTTACAAACATCATTGCCATCACCATTCATGAAAGCCAACATTTAAAAAAAAATGACCCAAAGGGCAAAGCAAGGGAGTTAATCACTCTCCTGACTCAGTAGATTTCCCACTTCTCATTGTTCAAACCCTTATGCCTGCAGGCTTTAGATTTCATTAAATATCTTTCCTTGATATCAGAAGTATGAACACTAGGAAGTCTTCTATTTAATGATTATTCCTACAGAGTTAGAAGGGAATATGTAAATGATTATTTATTGTATGGTCGTGTTTCTATCTCTGTGTTTATACAGTTGTGCTCACCTATGTATGTATGTACATATACGTATGTATATGTGTATGTGTGTGTGCATGTATATGTACATGGAAGGTTGTGGCATGAATATTTATGTATGTGCCTATGCGTGAGTTTGTTGATATATATTCTTTTATTCTTTTATTTGTTTTGGTCATTTTACTGTGGCCAAGCTGGAGCACCACCTATTTAGTCAAAGAAATCGATCCCAGGATTATTCTTTGTAGGCCTAGTACTTAATTTATCAGGCTGTTTAGCTGAACTGCTAAGTTACAGGGATGCAAACATTCCAGCAACGGCTGTCAAGCGATGGTGGTGAGGGGCAAAAACACAGACACATACACACATATATATGATGGGCTTCTTTCAGTTTCCATCTACTAAATCCACTCACAAGGTTTTGGTCAGCTCGAGGATATAATAGAAGACACTTGCCCAAGGTGCCATGCAGTGGAATTGAACCTGGAACCAAATAGCTTCTTACCACACAGCCACTTTTGTGCTTATAACAATTCCTCTGCTTATAGCCATTCATGTGTGGATATATATATATACACACTTATATATGCATATATATATATATATATACACACACATATGTACATAGATACAAATCTGAGTTTGTGTGTATATATATTTCTGTATACATACATATATATATATATATATATATATATATATATATATATATATATATATGCACACACACATGAATACATTGGTTGATTCCCAGGCAAGGATACATGAGCACTCACATGCATGTACAGAAAATGGGCTTCTTTCAGTTTCCGTCTACCAAATCCACTCACAAGGTTTTGGTTGGCTTGGGGTTATGGAGGAAAACATTTGACCAAGGCGGGAGTACTTTTTATATGGCACCAGCACACAAGTCTTGTAGACCAATCCTCTTCATCAGTGGGGGGGGGGAGTAGCCTTGACACTTCTGCCGTAGAGGACTGGTCTTGTGTTTGTCTATGTGTACTCATGCATGCACAAAGCTTACTCATTGGTAAAAAAAAAACACAGTCAACAGCTACAAACTTATTTTGCAAGACTCCTGTGTTTATTAAGAGAAATGCAGCATAAAACCAAACTTTTTGGTCAAAATCGCCCAAGATAAAGGTTGTTAGGTTTATGTAGAGAAATTATTACGGAAGTATTGTTTCCAGCACTTAAAGAACGTCTATACTTTACCGTTGTTCTTTAGAGATGTGTTCCAAGGTTAGAGCTATTCAAATCAAGCATTTCAAATCGATAATTATATTAAATAAATGATATTGCTAAAGTACAACTACTACAAAAGTGTATAGTCATGTTCTTTAAAGAAACATTCACCATTTTAAGCAATCTTCTCAACTACTCTACCAAGAGTCATATTCATCATTCAGCATTTGGAACAATAGAACCGGTTTGAATTCTGTCTTAAATGTGGGACATACTTATAAAAAGTAATGAAGTGAGATTTCCTGACATTCTTGGAATAAATATTAGTAGGAATGGGATTTAAAACGAAGGTTGTGAACTGCTTACAAGGAGCTTACACATTTACAGCATCGCTATGTTGCAGATCAATTGATTAATAGTTAAAGACAGCAAACCACTAATTTTATTTTTCTTGATTTTTCAGCAAAAGCATCTACTAGCTCAGCTCCCTACCTGTTGAATACATTAAAAGGAGGGTAGCTAACTAAGCCAGTTAACATGGAACATTTGCATAGCAATTTCAATGTCTACTTCCATATCACTGTTAGTCTTCCTTTTCTGTTTTTGCTTTTTGCTTTTTGTTTTTCTTCTTTCTCTAAAGCTGTTGCCTCCATTGATATCGATGCAGCTGTCATTGTTAGAAAAGCTCATAAATGCACAAAACTTGCTCATACAAAAGACCTCTTTACAAATCTCTTTGCTTATGCTCTTCAATCTTTTATCTTTTCAATCCATACTTTCTTTTCTTCTCTTCTTTCATTCACCTGCTTTTTGTTACTTTATTTATTTATTTATTTATTATTCAAACACTGTCACCTCTCTCTCTATCTCACCCTCTCATTCCCTCCTTCCCTTCCTTCTATCTCAGTCTCCCTCCCCTACTTGCACTTTTTCTCCCCACACAATTATGCATATATATATATATATATATATATATACACACATGTATGTATGTACATACATATATATATAAAGATATATTTATATACATATGTATATATTTTTATACATGCATTTATATATATATATATATATATATATATATTTTGTATATATATGTATGTGAGCACACATACATATATGTACACACACACAAACATATGTACATGTATGTGTGTCCATATATATATATACATGTATGTGTAGTATGTATGTATATAATATTTTCCATAATCAAATTTTCATTATTTATTAGAAATCTATTTTTATTTATTTATAGCTTTTATTTGCTTTTCTCACTCCCCCCCTCCACACTTTTCGTTTTATAAAAGCAGGCTAACTTCTTTCCTATCCTTAATGACATTCAAATGTAAAATACAGAAAACAACCACCAATAAGAAAAAAAAATACTAAAAGCAAATATGATTAACAATTCAATTTATGGATTTCCTTGCATCCTCTCATCTAACCATCTTTCATTCAATCCATTTTCATATTCTATATTCCCTCCATCCAGCTCTGGCTTCCTTTTACATATTTCCAACCATTCCCTCTCCCTACTAAATTGACAACATACTTTCATCTGTTAAGTATTTCAAATCTTGTTGCTGTTATCAATTTGAAAATTAGAAATAAATCTATAATATAGTTTTATATTCAAAGAATTTGTGTTCGTTCCAGTTTTCCTCATGAGGGTTAATTTTGTATTAGTGCACGTCAGACGCGATTTGAATTTTGAGAACAAATGAAATATTTCGAAAATTCAACATGCACCATAGATTCTGATTGTAAGCTCATATAACATACAGGTTGCAGAAATAATGTATGGTATATCAACCATAGACGGTGTGTTTAGCAAATGTAAGCTAGAAAAATTAACTATGAATACAAAATATTTTCTATAGCTGCAGAGGGGAGAACCGAATATTTACTGTTGGGTGTGTACTGTTAAATAAAAGTTTATATTGTTATATATTTAATGTGCTGTGAGAGAAAGATGGCTGCATAAGAAAGATAAGGAACTTGATGCAGTAAAACTAATTCATGCACCATTAATATTGAAATAACAACAAATATAGTAATTTGGGAAAAATGAAGATCTAAAAATCATTGAGGTAAGATGTCAGATACTGAGATAAGAGATATCACATAATAGAGTAAGATATGTCAGATGTTGAGGCAAGATATGCCTGATATTGAGATATGTCACATCTTGAAGTAAGATATGTCAGATGTTGAGGCAAGATATGTCAATGTTGAAATAAGATATGACACATGTTTAGGTAAGCTATGTCACACTGTTTTTAAAGTAATAACTGTTCTTTATTCTTCTGATTTACCTACAGAACTATGATCTATTTAAGACTAGAATATAAAGAATACACAGAGAAAAACAATGGAGAAGAAGAATTACCCACAATTACTTTAATATGAAAATATCATCACCTAACATAAAGGCAAAGATAAAGCATGTGTGGTAAGTTGCTTGCTTACCAGCCACATAGTTCTGGGTTCAATCCCACTCCTAGTCTTCTACTATAGCCTCAGGTCAACCAAAGCCTTGTAAGTGGATTTGGTTGACAGAAAATGAAAGAAGCCTGTCGTATATATATATATATATATATATATATATATATATATATATATATATATATGCATGTATGTATGTATGTGTTTGTCCCCCTCCTCCCCAATACCGCTTGACAACTGATGCTGGTGTGTTTACGTCCCCTGTAACTTAGCGGTTTGACAAAAGACACCGATAGAATAAGCACTAGGCTTACAAAGAATGAGTCCTCAGGTCGATTTGCTTGACTAAAGGTGGTGCTCCAACATGGCTGCAGTCAAAGGAAACAAGTAAAAAAAATAAAAGAATAAAAGAATGCTAAGCTCAATTATGTCATAAATAATACTAATAATATTGTAAATTAATGAAGGTGCCGAGCTCAGGGATTAAAGCATTGGTATTCAATTGTGAGATTCTGAGTTCAAATCCTGGACCAGACTGTGTGCTGTATTCTTGAGCAAGACACTATTTCTCATTGCTCCAGTTCACTCATCTGTTGAAATGAGTTGTGATGTTGCTGGTGCCAATCTGTATCGGCCCCTTTGCCTTTCCCTTGGATAACATCAGTGGTGTGGAGTGGAGAGGCTGGTATGCATGGGCGACTGCTGGTTTTCAATAAATAACCTTGCCCAGACTTGTGCCTCGGAGGGGAACTTTCTAGGTGCAATCCCATGGTCATTCATCAATGAGAGAGGTCTTTACTTCACCTTTTTACTGTAAATTGAACTCTGACAAGGATTTACTCTGGTTTTACATTCGTTCAATCAAGTCAAACCATTATTATTGTTTCCTTTCTGTCAGACATAATCTACAACTATTCAAATATCTTGCTTAATGTGTTGACATTTTATGGCTGTTTTACAGGTGAAAATGATTTATGTGGTGTCGACTTAATATGATGCCAAACCTCGCAGAATATATAACAAAGGAATGCAACAGATGGCAAGATTCTTCGATGGAAAGAATCTCTCCAAATTATGCAAGCAAGGAAAAGCATATGTAAAAATGATGCTGAACAGGCCAAGGAAATATATTAAGTTTGTGCGTGTGTGTGTCTATCTGTCTGTCTGTCTATCAATCTATCTATCTGTCTATCTATCTGCCAGTCTGTCTGTCTATCTATCTGTATGTCTGTCTGTCTGTCTATCTATCTGCCAGTCTGTCTGTCTGTCTATCTATCAATCTATCTATCTGTCTATCTATCCGCCAGTCTGTCTGTCTGTCTGTCTGTCTGTCTGTCTATCTGTATGTCTGTCTATCTATCTATCTGCCAGTCTGTCTGTCTGTCTATCTATCAATCTATCTATCTGTCTATCTATCCGCCTGTCTGTCTGTCTATCTGTCTATCTATCTGCCAGTCTGTCTGTCTGTCTGTCTATCTGTCTGTCTATCTATCTGCCAGTCTGTCTATCTATCAATCTATCTATCTGTCTATCTATCTGCCAGTCTGTCTGTCTGTCTGTCTATCTATCTATCTGCCAGTCTGTCTGTCTGTCTATTTATCTGTATGTCTGTCTATCTATCTGCCAGTCTGTCTGTCTATCTATCTGCATGTCTGTCTATCTATCTGCATGTCTGTCTATCTATCTATCTACCTATCTATCTATCTATCTATCTATCTATCTATTTTAAAGTCGTAGCCAGGACATCCATCCATCCATCCATGCATACAAATGGTGCTGCTAAAGGAAACCAAAGGGAACCCTGGAAGGCCTGCTGCTTTCAGAATCCATTAGTTTATTTTAGAAAGAGTAAGTCTATCCAGACATGGATCTCATCCCATTTTATGAGATGTCCATTATGTTGCAGTGAAAAGACAAAATCTCCATTCAACTGAAAACTTTGAATTATTGAACTGTTGCAGACATTCTTCAAAGTTTTTAGCTTCCTGGCCTCTTCCACAGAATGCCTGATGCAGATAGAACTTTTCTCTCTGCCACAAATGGTTGCTGTTGCAATCATTATTATTATTTGGAAGTTGTTAGACGTGTTCTCATTTTATCTTCAATCTATTGATTCCATTCAATCATTGTATTTGATCCTTACACAATTTTTATATTATTATTATAACTTCAGATGTCTTTTCATCGATCCTCATGTAGATTACACATGTGACCTTCACTGAAGATCTTTTAAGTTTTAAAATTATTGCTGCCATAATGAATTGTCTGAATTTTCTAAGGATTTCGTTTTTTTTTCTTTCTTATTTTGCCACTCTTTAAATTGTATTTCTTCCATCCATTAATTTTGACCATTTGTTTGTATCTGTGTTCGTTTTTGGTTTTGTTTTCAATGCAACCAGCAAAATCCACCCAACAATTGTTTTTACCCCTCATCCTTCCACCCTTAATCTCTGCATAGTTAATTTCTATATCCAGGACTTGCTTTTTACTTTCTCTCTACCTCCCCCTCTTTCCTCTATTTATTTACATATCTCTATATTGTATATATCATATGAATATATCTAAGACATGTATGAAAGCTTAGCTAACCCCTTAAACACACCTCACTATTAAATTATATATTTTCCTAACATTACCCTTTTTGTTTTGTTTTCCTTACATAAACATCCATTCATTCCAGCAGCATAGTTGGGGGAGGCCTGGGGTTAGTTTGCTCAAGGGGATACCTTTATAGGAGCGGTACTTTGGTTTGGCAGTATAAGCACTATAGACATGGAGTGCTAGGTGATGGGGTGGGGGTGGAAACTCGATGGAGACCCTGGGCAATATTTACTCTAATCTACACTCACTTTCTCATTTTAACCTGAAACAAATTCATTCTTTGTGAAACTCAGTTACCCCCCACCCCGTTTAACCCTCTCTGTTATTAGATTTATTATTATTATTATTTTTTGCTCCCTCCACCTATTTCTTTCTTACTTTGTTTTCTTATATATGAACAGGCATGGCTGTGTGGTAAGAAGCTTGCTTCCTACAATGACATGGCTCTGGGTTCAGTCCCACAGTATGGCACCTTGTGCAAGTGTCTTCCACTATAGCCTTGGGCTAACCAAGGTGTTGTGAGTGGATTTGGTAGATGGAAACTGAAAGAAGCCTGTTGTGTATATCATCATCATTTAATGTCAGTGTTCCATGCTATATATATATAGCTTAGGAGTGAAATTTAGGATTTCTCAGTTTTCTGTGAATCGATTTTGATAAAACTTTTCCCTGCCATTGTTAGGTTTTCATTATTCTGTGTAAGCCCTTTCTTTTTTTCTATTTCAGATTCTTCAGATTTTGTTTCCATTATTTTGTCCAACCCCTGTATATATGATGCACCACTGTCATCATGATAGTTTTCAACATCCACTTGACAAACTGAAATGGATCAAATGGAATTTGAGACAGATTTCTGCCAACTGGATGACCAGCCATTGGGATATATTTCCTCATGGCTGGAGATGTTCCATGGAAGAGTAGAAATAAAGACACCCCCCCACCCCCCACCCCCAACACACACACATGTGCATGCATGCATATGATGGACACTTGTCTCAGTTCATTTCTATGAAATCCATTTTGTAAATTGATTGTTCTTAGGCTATAGTAGAAAACTTGCCTAAGGTGCCATGCAGTGAGTCTAGATGAGAAAACATGTAGTTAAGAAGCAATATTTCTGACCACACCCTATGTGTGTGTGTGTGTGTGTGTGTGTGTGTGTGTGTGTGTGTCTGATTAGTGCTAATGTATGAAACTCTCACTCTTCAATCTGTTTGTAATCTCTGCTGATTAAATAGTATACACATACACACACACACACATATGCATGTGTGTATATGTATATATATATATATGTATATAATGGATAATATATATATATATATATATATGTATATGTGTGTGTATATATGTATATACATGCACACACACACATATATGTATGTAGCATAAATGTAGAGAGATGCATACATAGACAGGCATTCCTGAAGACAAAACATGCACACACACACACATGCACGTGCACACACACACACACACATGGAAATACACCACATGTATAAGCATAGATTTACCTTCAAATTCTCACTTCCTACATACACCCCCACGTCCTGCCCACATGGTACAAATGTAATTATCAGCTTACAATTCAGGAACTTTTCATTCCAATACTGTCTTGTTTTTTTTTTTACTTTGGTGGAGAAAGAGGGAGAGAAAGTGGGAGGTGGAGGGGGGTAACATTTCTTTAGCAAAGATTAATTCAAATTTGATTTATTTCTTTATTTAATTTATATATTTATATATTGGTTTGCCTATCATTTGTTTGCTTGTTTGTTTGTTTTGCTTTTACGTTCATTATTCATTGACAATTGTCAGATGAGATACTTCGGAAACACAAATGTCACCATAAAAACAACAACAACAACATCAACAATGAAGCGAAAGAAACAAAAGAGTAAACAGAACACAAACTACAACAACGTAGCGCAGGTGGGGTGGGGTAGGGGGGTGAGGCTCGGATGGGGTGGGGGTGGGGGCCAGAACAATTGGGATCGGAACAAATGAAAAACAAAGCAGAAACTATAAGCAAAGCAAGCAGCTCTCCACTGAAACATGTGTTAGTTGTAGAGAATACAATTAAATGAAGCAAAGATGACGTCAACTGTAGAAACATTAGCAGTAAGAAAAATTGATGAAAGAATAATGCTAAATGAAGTTATAACAATGACAGGATCATCATCATCATCATCATCATCATCACCAGCTGTAAACATTATTAGTGTTGCTCAACTGTTGTTACTGTTGTCGTTGCTGTCAGGTTCATATAAAAATTAGCGAATGGTGGGGTACTAAGGAGAGAACATTGCGATTCCCTCTCCCTGCTGCAGAATTCAGTTCAACTACACACTGCTGCTGCAGTTAGTAAGTTTTGTACGAGGTGGTGGGAGGAGGAGGAGGGTGGTTGGTGTGAGCTGCTGCTTTAATAACAACAGCAACAAGAGCTGCAACAAGCAAGTGTTACTATGGCAACTGTAGCAGCTACAATAAACAAATAACTGCTGCTATTATTGTTGCACAATAGCAGCAACTTTAAGAACAGCAGCAAAAACAATTAAAACTATATCATTTGCAACTGTAGCATCAGCTACAACAATAATTGTCACAACAACAACAGCAGCAGCAGCAACTGTAAATTCGAATGCAACTACTGCAGATAATGTAATAGTTGCATTGACAGTAGCAGAAACAAGAAGAAGAAGAACAGGTGCTGGTGTTGTATCTGCAGCGGCAATAACTAACGCAACAAGAATAAGAAACACAATTATACTTGCTGTGATGTCAAAACAAAACCAACTCTACAATAACAACAACGACAACAATATCATTGCAAGATACAACAGCATCAAGTAGCACCTGTAACAACCTTTAATGATAATAATAATAATAACAATAATGAATTGATAGTACAAGAACGAAAACAATAATGAAACTATTATATTTAAAAGTAAAAACAACATCAAAGATAATAAGACGAGTTAATACTTTGTTACTAACAACAACAACAATAACAACAACACCAATAAAAATCATTAGAATAAACTTAACCATAACAAATAACAACAAACACAAGTCAACAACTGTACTCACAACAGCGTTACTAATGACTACAGAATACTAGCATACATACGGTACACATACACATATACAGACATGCATACATACACACCCACACATACACACACATAAATGAACTATAAATCCCAAATCTGTTAAAGAGAATAAAGATTTGTTCTGCGAGAGACATTTCTTTAGTTCTTTCAGACTTTGATAGCGTCACCAATCCACTAACTTGATAAACTTAACTTGGTAGACGTTAAAGGAATTAGAAAACGTATGGAGTAAAAAGAGGGGGGGAGGGAGGGAGAGGAGAAAATGGCAAAGAATTTCCCAGAATTCTCAGAATTCTAACATAATTGAAACAAGGAAGCAATGATTGAAGTTAATAGAATGATGCTTTCTTCTTGTTATTGTCATTATAGTAGTAGTAGTAGCAGCAGCAGCAGCATTGTAATAATTAGTAGTAGCAGCAGCAGTAACAGTAGTAGTAGTTATTGTGTAGTGTGCTTGAATGTGTGTGTGTGTGTGTGTGTGCATGTGTGTGATTTCTTTAAGTTTAAAAGAAACATTTACCATTAAGTCAACATGTGTACTTGTATTTGCTCTCAAACTTTTCATTATCGTGCCATTCGTTAATGCTTCATTAACTAACTGTTAAAATTGTGACTAAATAATCAGGGTATTTCTTTTCTTTGCTGTTGTGTCTTCTCTTATTTAATTCTTATTTGTTGGATTTTAAAATTGAATTTTCAATACGAGCAAAGGGTAACTTCAATGTAGGCAAGCATTGCAAACTAGATTGACTAACTAATTAACATTTTCATTAATTGTTTCACAAGAAGTAATATGAAAGGCCAAACTGACAAAGAAATGTCAGTGAGTGAGATGTGTCTAAATTTGGAGACAGAGGTTCTAGCAAGATTTTATTAGTTGAAGGAATGACTACACAGTGAAAACCACTAATTTCACTGGTGGCAATTGTGTGTCTTATGAACAATTGTTCCAAAGATGGTAAGAAGAATAGAAAGTAATTTTCAACAGTGCTGCTCTGATCAAGAAAACTATTTCAAAATGTCTACAACTACAGTAGTAAATTGGTTATCCTTTGAAACAAAGAAATACATACATATATTTGCATTCAATTATCAAATTACTGAGAACTATTGTTCCCCGAGTCACTAGAATATTTGTAGTTTGAAGATGTCGTGTTTTTGGTATATATTATTATTATTATTATTATTATTATTATTAATGAAGAATAGGAATGAATGGAGAAATGTATGTAGGAGCAGAAATAAATGAAATGCTTCCAAATGGACTGACATATAACATAGGAAATGATGTTCGTATAAAGCTTTGTGTCTCATAAATCTTGAAGGACACCATTATAGCAGAATTAATATTCCCAGGAGAATTATACACTTATTCACTAGAAACAATGAATTGAAGTTATAGAATTAAATATTGTATTGAGGAAGACAAACATGAAAGACTCCAGGGCAAAGAATTATCTCTAAGCTGTAAACTGAAAGTCCGATATGTATCGTTTTACCTACCATTATATCTAATGTACTTGGCAATAAACACTGTTTATCATGTATCACTGAAATAAACACTTCATATGTATGTTGATTTTTATCATATTTAAAGCCTAAGACATAAAACTAAGTCAATTTTCACCTTTAAATATTTGAATAAGACATTTGAATAAAACATTCTTTTCTATTGTTGTTTGAATTATGAAACCATAAGCAAAATAAGAATAAAGAGTTTACTAAATTCTTACAAAATCCATAAAGCTATTCGGTTAAAATTATTTGCTTTAACTACTAAATAACCAAATATAAGGAGCGATAAAGATTTTGTGATTTATTACTGAATTGACGCTGGATTTTCTTGATTAACAACAAAATCTTGAAAAAAAAAACAATGTTTTTAATGTAGCAAAAATGCATACGTGTTCTACAACAGCAAGAAATTAAAAATGATATTGTAGTCATGATAATATAATCTATATTTAACTGGATGGAAGTACATGTTAAAAGCACCAGAATGTTAAAGAATTTTCAGAAAATATATGAAAAGCAGCTGGTTGAAACCAGTGTACAAGTAGTTTAAGCTAATAAATCCAGAAATAACAAGTAATTACATTTAAGTTATTAAAAGCAAATTGTTAGAAACATTAAAAGATATGTATATGAAATTATCAAGGGGCAAATAAACATAGTTTTTATATTTGGTTTGCGAGATTCTTAATGTGAATTTGTGCATTGAAACAAATCTTGTTGTGCCTAGAGAGGGTCATTATATGAATAAAGATTAAAATAAACACACACACACGAGTTCAATGCCACTTCTTTATTTTACCAGCCAACAACTGTTATTCATACAGCACGCATTTCATTTGCATAAGATTAATAGTTAGTTGATAAAATAAAGAAGCGGAATTGAACCTGTGTGTGTGTTTATTTAAAATTTTTATTAAGGACCCTCCTTAAATATAAATAAACATCGTTATCAGAATAATCAGAATGTTTCTTAGGAGGATCATTAGTGATGGCGATGTTATACCTCCATTCATCTTCTCACACGACCTCAGACTCAACACGAAGGCATACATTAACTGCTTGGAGGAGGTAGTGCTGCCCTGGGTCAAGAGGGTGGCTGCTGGAAGACCCTATATCTGACAACACGACCCTGCTCCATGCTACACAAGCAGAAGAACCCAGAATTACTGGATTACTGAATGTTTTTACATTACCATGTAATTTGCTAGACTAAAGAGGCCCCTTGACTAAGTAGGAGTATAGTAGCTAAGGAGTTCTGCTATACTCTGGAAGTTCAAATATGAAGAAAGGGACAGGAAGAGGTTTCTTGCTATCAATGAAATATAGGAAAACCTTGCATTTCATATGGGTGGGTGAAAGTTATTGGAATGAAGATGGAAAGAAATAAAGATGGGAGGAAAATAACTACATCAGAGTATGCCCTTAAGGTACATGAAGAGAAACAGAAGGGAATAGAAGATTAGGAAGGGTTTGAATGGGGGTTGTAATAGGGTATGGGGAAAGTGAGGAATGGTTTAGAGATGGAGCTGAGAGGTGATCAAGAGTGGAGGAGTTGTCAATGATAAATATATATGCAGTTTATCCAAATATTTTTTCACACTTTATATCAATATTCTTTTTAGATTCATTAATGGCTGTCACCACATATTTTTATTTTTCTAGTCATTCTTCCTTTCATATCCCTTTTTCATGTCCTTTCACATCTCAGCGTTCGTTATTCTATAATTCTTTTTCTTTCTCTCAAATTGAAGAATCTTGTATGCTGTTCTATTTGATCTCATATTTTCTTTCCCCAAAATTACCCCTAATATATTCTTTTATTTCTCTTTCATTCTCTCTCTCTCTTTCTTTCTCTCTCTCTCTATCTATATATATATATAATGAAAATAAGGTTATATGCCTCTGTGTCACCTTAATATAAGCAATCCAATATATATTCTAACAATCAGCTGATAACAGCTGTTTCCTCCAACAAACACATAAATGAAGGGAAAATATAAACAACCTTATTTTCTCTTCCATATTATTGTAATGTTTCTACCAAAGGCAGAAATATTCACAAAATATACATTTACAAAATTTCTTCTATTTTCCAAGATTTTCCAAAGTTAGAACACAATATTTTTTTTAATGATTCTTGTATAAGTAATTTATTGAGCAGAAATAATTGAGAGACTCAAACATCTTGTCTTTAAATATCGATTTCAAATTTTGGCTCAAGGTCAGCAATTTCAAGGTAACAATTAAGTTGAGTACATCGACCCCAGTATGCAACTGGTACTTAATTTATTGACTCCAAAAGGATTAAAGGCAAAGCTTACCTTAGCAGAATTTGAACTCAGAACACGGAGATGGAAAAAAAATTGCTAAGCATTTTGCTTGGCATGCTAACAATTCTGCTTGCTAAATATTAAACAATATGGAGGTGGTGAGCTGGCAGAACTGTTATTTCAATGGACAAAATGCTTAGCAGCCTTTTTCCAACTTTATGTTCTGAGTTTAAATACTGCTGGGGTCAACTTTACCTGTCATCCTTTCGGGGTCGATAAAATAAGTACCGGTTAAGCACTGGGGGTCGATGTAATTGACCTAACCCAACCCCTTAAATTACTGACCATTTGCCAAAATTTGAAACCATTATCAAATTATACAAAACTAATTTGAAGCCCTGCACAGTTGCAACAATATGACTATATTGTCTGGTTTGTGACTTCCACAGAACTGCCTGGATTCTCATAGTATCTCACTCAAAGACACTGTTGTCATAACCAGTTCCTTTAAAAGAACTACCATAAAACTAGAAACAATTCTTGAACAGTGTAATAAAGATGCCACCATCAGCAAATTGAAGCAGAAAATGATAATGGGAGCCAGACATTGCAAATCTATTTCTAATTTAATATTTTTTTCAGTTGATTTAACAAGCATTTTTTTCTTCTTATTGTTAATTTGATAACTGGTGGTGTTTTGCAAATTTATATTTTGGCTTGTGTTTCAGTCATAATGTCATTTTAATAGAATGTCAATCACTTGTAAAGGAGGCTTAGTTAGCTCCTGTTGTCACTCAGGAGTACTAAAACAGACAAATGTGAGTATTTTATCACAAGATACACTACAACGATTCTAAACCATTAGTAAATATTCAGTACCCGAAATCCATGGCGTCATTGTCACTAAGTTCAATAATGTAACTCTTTCTATCATCACCAATTAATTACCTTTGCTAGATGAGAATCATCATCATCATCATCCTCATCCTCATCATCCTCATCATCGTTTAACGTCCGCTTTCCATGCTGGCATGGGTTGGACGATTTGACTGAGGACTGGCAAGCCAGAAGGCTGCACCAGGCTCCAGTCTGATCTGGCAGAGTTCCTACAGCTGGATGCCCTTCCTAATGCCAACCACTCCAAGAGTGTAGTGGGTGCTTTTACATGCCACCGGCATGAATAAGTTTTGAAATGTAATTCCTTTAACTCAGTCTGTTGAATGTCTTGTAATTCAACAGTTTGAACTGTAGTTCCTAACCTAATTTTTTTCTTCTCTGGAAATTATGCCCTTTCACTTTTACTCCTTCCTTCTCTCTCTTTCTCTCTTTCTTTCTTTCTTTCTTTCTCTCTTTCTTCCTCTTCCCCACTCCTCTTTTGCCCTCTCTTCCAACTTCTCTTTCTCCCCCTCCCACCTGAAATTGTCTCTGCTTCTGTAATACAAATATCTTGTTTTCATAAATTTTGAATTAAAATCTTCCATGAAACCTTAGTCACAATTTATGTTCCTAACACTAGCTTAATGATAATCAAGTTATTTTACTAAATTCTTTGTTATATTTAAAATTAATTGAAAGAAACACAGAGCATCTCAACAGAAATATGGCAACAAAAAGGTTAAAGAAGCAGTCCAAATTTTTGATAACGAAGCTGCTCATCTGAAAGATTATGGAATTAATTACCGTTTCTAGATTCTCAGAAACACTTGTAGCAGATACCAGTTCATGACTTGAACCGAAGAATGTAAAACATTTCTCAGTTGATCTACAATTGATATAAACCCAGCTAAAATAGCTTTAGCTTGTGTGAAGAAATGAAAAAAATCTGATCTGATCTAATTTTAAAAAATCTTTTTTTTTTTTTTAGTTTATATTCGAAATAAAGTTGTTCCAAATAAAAATAAGTTGCCAGAATAAAGAACTAATCACCATTGGCTGTCTCAAAGTAAATAAATCAAAATTATTCTCCGAAAACTTGAATCCCTATCTATCTTTCTATTAAATTAATATAACACAGATTTTTTTTCCTCTAAGACTTCTGGAATTTAAAATGGAAAGAAGTGAAAACATAGAATCCAAAATAAAGCACCAAGAATCAAAACCATGTTGCTTGCCAACCTTCATTAACAGAACTTTTTTCATGCACCTTAATATGTTCTTTAAATGCTTTACTTATATTCAGCTCAGTATCTCCACTGGCCATATTTTCTTAATCATTGTTATTATTGGAGCATTATTATTATTATTACTATTATTATGCTCAATATGATTATTAACCAACTGTACCCAATACCTTGGAAAAAAAATGAGAAGGAAAAGGTTTACCCTAATTTTCATGACATTTACTTCTTAATGATAATATGCCTTGAAACATCCTCTTATTCTGATTCTGAGTCTGTGGTACTGAGTGATGTGTGTGTGTGTGAGAGGGATGAGAGAGAGGGAGAGAGAGAGGAGGGGAGAGAGAGAGAGAGGAGGGGAGAGAGAGAGAGAGGAGGGATGAGAGAGAAAGAGAGAGAGAAAGGTTGAGAGAGAAAGAGAAGATGGAAGAGAGAGGGTAAAAGAGAAGGAATGAGACAGAGGAAGAAAGAGAGGGAGTGAGAGAGATAGAAAGAAAGAAAAAAGAAAGAAAGATGGAAGAGAGAGTAAAAGTGAAAGGGCATAATTTCCAGAGAAGAAAAAAAAAAAGAAACAAAGCCAAAAAGACAAAAAAAAAGCCCAGGAAAAATTTTGAATAAAAACAACAAAATTTAATAATTTTTTTTCTTTTAAATCACTAAAAAGAAATGAAAGAAAGTAGAAAGTTGAAAAAAAAAAAAGAAAAACTTAAGAAATACATGTGAGTGTTTGAGAATGTGCATGTGAGAATGTATGTGAATATATGTGTAAGAATGAGTGTACATGTGTGTGCATGTGTGCAAAAAAATTCTTCCATTATTAAATCAATATTTTATCCCAACTTTGATTAACTCTTTGTGATTTAGAAATACTATTTGATGTTAACATTTTTTTTTTCTTTTTTGAAGTTTTGGTTAGTTGTCTGACTCAGATAATAGAGATGATGATGATGATGATAATAACAACAATAATAATAATAATAATCATGATAGCACTACCTGTTTTTTTTTTTTTTTTGTGATGGCAGGAAGAGTGGAACACATGTAGAAAGTGGCAAAGATTTAAGAGCCACTGGTAACCTGCACCCTCTTTTAATGGAACAGATTGGAGAAGGCAGGGGTTAGGATTTCTTCTCCAACAGTTCTCTAATCATTACCAGACAATGAACAACTTACACATTCTACTTCAAATGGTCGACTCACATAAAATTAAATCACGAATGTTGTTAGAATGGCTAATGACTGCCTTTAACGAGACATGCAGACACTTACTTGTGTATATATATATATATATATATATAAACACACACACACATTTATATATGTATATATCTATATATATAGATATACATATAAATATACATATATACATGTCTATATATCTATGTACATATATGTATACATATATATATATATATATATATATATATACATATATATATATATATATATGAAATATATATGTCTGTATATATGTCATATACATACATACATATACATACATATGTGTGTGTATGCATGTATGTATATATGTATAGTCAATTACACATATATGTATATTTCTTTCTTTCTCTCTCTCTCTGAGAAAAATCTTATTATTATTTTTAAACCATAATATATTTTAAAATAAAACCCAGCAAGACCTCTTGCTTTAAGAAAATGTCTCTCTTGGTTTACATTAAGACAAATTCATGTGTGATCTTTGGATTTTCTTAAGTAAACATGTATAGGGTTAAAATCTTATATTGTAATGTAATATTATATAATATAATATAATATAAAATATATATGTGTGTGTATGCAGATATGTGTATGCATATGTGTGTTTCTCCATGTGTATGTATATTACTGCGTTTGTGTCTATGTATGCTATGTCTTTGTGTTTCTATATATTTGTGCATGCACACACTTTCATCCTCTCTATCTTTCTCTCTCTCCTCCCTCTCTCTCTCTCTCTCTCTCTCTCCTCCCTCTCTTTCTCTCTCCCTCTCTCATATTCACATGTACACAAACGAAAAGTACAATGGAAATATAAAATGTGATAAAACTTGTATTATATTTTTTTCCATTTTGAATTCATTCTGTTAAAAATGTTTATTTTTATCTTAATTCTTTTTCCCCTGCAAATGAAATTGTTTTTATAAATCTCCTACCCCTTCTCCCCCTTCTCCCCATTGTTCCCTCTTAACCTTTCATTTTTCATCATAATCATTGATTAGCTGTTGTCTTTGCAAATTCCAGACAAGATTTCGGCAGCAATCTCATTGCAAACTATTCTCTTTTGTTTCAGTTTGTCTTTTAATATCTTTTTTTCATCCTGAGACAATCTTTTATATTAACAAGTCTCCTCATATGGTTTTGATGTGGAGATGTTACACTTCTGAACAGGAAAATGCTTTCCTACTTCTACCAATTTTACCATTTTCACTTCAAGTATTTATAATAGATATCAATAGAGGCCTGCACTAAGTTTATTTCATGGATGATAAAAAGACAAGCAGAGTTTACAACCCAAGTATTGATGGATCTTGAGTAAAGAAGATATGAAGCTCAAATTTTACTGCTATTTTTTTTTCTAATTAGACTAGTTTGGTTTACTTTAATCTGTTTGATTATTATTATCATTCTTATTATTATTCAGTAGTCTTATTTTTGGGGGAGGGGGCCTGTTGATTAGATCGACTCCAGTATGTAACTAGTACTTAATTTATCGACCCCAAAAGGATGAAAGGCAAAGTCAACTTCGGCAGAATTTGAACTCAGAATGTAAAGACAGATGAAATACCGCTAAGCATTTTGCCCAGCTCACCGCCTTAAAAAATATTTTTTTACTCTAGGCACAAGGCCCGAAATTTTTGGGGAGGGGGCCAGTTGATTAGATCGACCCTAGTATGTAACTGGTACTTAATTTATCGACTCCCCAAAAGGATGGAAAATAAAGTCAACCTCAGTGGAATTTGAACTCAGAATGTAACGACAGACAAAATACCGCTAAGCACTTTGCTCTGCGTACTAACGATTCTATCAGCTCACCGCCTTTCACTGAGTAAATATTGTTTCTTGATTGTTAATTTGGGAAGTTAGTAGGGTGAACATAAATTTACCAACCACTTTTAAATCATGGTACAGGGAATATTGACTCAATATAAATATTCTCTTTCTCCATACTTTAAAATTTTATTTACTTTTCTTTCATATGGGTGTGCATGTGTGTTTGTGTGTTTGTGTGTTTGTGTGTGTGTGTGTGAGAGTGTGTCTACTTGTATGTGTGTGTAAAACTCTTTCAAACTTCGGCTTTTAGCAATAAATAAATGAATAAAATAAGATAAAACTAATGCCATTGTTATCACTTTTATCAACCAGCGGTCTTTGTAAACTACATCTGGTCATTTACCAGGAATGAAAACCCCATTTTCTGGTGAATGATCTTGTAGCAAGAATTGTATCAAAAACTGGAAAGTGTTTTCAACAATGAAGTAACATTTAGACATTTGATTCATTCAGCTTGTGCTTTTCATAGCAATAAATAATCAATTTGTTGAAGTTACCCAACTGTAAGACACCAACAGTTTCTATTTGTATAAGGGATCTGAATGTGTATGGGAACTTAATTCAAAACAGTTTTCATAAGCTCCATATGTTTCCTTTAGTCACCTCTATTTTCAGTTAGTGGACGGACAGCAAATGACATACCTTCAATGTATTGAAAGTCTTTGATATTTCTGTGAGAGAGATATATATTCATATATACAGATCTACCAACTAACATTTATCAACCAAATTATTATTTTATCTCGAAATATAGGGAACGTTCAAAGAGATAGAAGACAGCAATCAATCGATTTAATCCCACTGATCAACTAGTACATAACAGAATATTACTATGATTATCATTACCTCCACCTTAGCGAAGGCAGTTGCTCTTGTTTGTCTGTGGACAAAATATCTCAAGAACCGCTGGATGGTTTTAGATGAAACTTTCAGGGATGTTTGGGCTTGTTACTAGCACAAACTAATTAGATTTTGGCATCGATCTGGTATCGGACAAGGATTCTGGATTATTTTTCCGTTTTTTTACTTAATTTTTGAGAGCGGTCAGGTTCATTTCTAGTATTCTTGTTTGTGAGAACAATCGAGTTTATTTCAGATATTCCCATTTTAAAAATCATCTCTGGCTAATCGTTGAGAGGACGTTGGTGTTGCCTTGGTGGAGGTTTCTGCTCTCTGAGTGCTCTTGTTATTATTATTATTATCATTGTTATTATTATTAAGGCAGTGAGCTGGCAGAAATGCTAGCACGCTGGGCAAAATGCTTTGCGGCACTTCATCTGTCTGCACATTCTGAGTTCAAATTCTGCTGAGGTCAACTTTGCCTTTCATCCTTTCGGGGTCGATTAAATAAGTACCAGTTACGTACTGGGGTCAATGTAATCGATTTTATCTTTTCCATGGAATTTGAGGCCTTGTGCTTCCAGTAGAAAGAATTATTATTATTATTTGACATTTAATAATTTCAGGTAAATTTCTATTGCGTCACCTGCTACACCTGTGTTGTTGAGATGTGTACAATATTGTGTTCTTGTTTTGTTTTTGTTGTTGAGAGAGTACAAACTCTTCCTGGTATTATATTGCACCAGGTTGTTTTGTTATGGGGTTTGGTTGCAGTCTTTTGTCGTATTAGTGTTTGTATTGTGTGTGGAATGTGAGTTGTGTTCTATTGAGTATCCAACCTGTAAAGGACACGTTTATTTTTGAGGATATTTACTGTATAAAGTGGCCCCCATGTTTGTGGATTGTTTTATTTGGGTTTTACTGTTAAATCAATAGAGTTTTGCATAGGATGTGGGCTGTTCTTAACAGAGCTACTTTTTGGATTGTGCGTAGTGTCGAGGGTCGAAGTATAGCTTCTAGGATTTCATTCATATGTTTTTGTTATCATATTTAACGATCCATTTATTACTGGTATTGTCTTCACTTTTAGGCCCCACATCTTGACTACTTCAGTTTTGAGATCTTTGTACTTTGACAGTTTCTCTACTTTTTGGGGGGGAAACAGAACAAACATGAAGATGGAAGGAATTTAGTGAGCAAACTCTGAAAGCTGAATTCACAAGAGATAAAAATCTATAGAATTGAGATCATGCAATTACCAACTACTCCTGGCTTACTTTGTCATTTTTTAATCACTTTCAGTGTAGATGTTAATTTAGGTATCAACTAATACACACTCAACAGATAATGTTTTTCGTAACTACTTTCCAATTTTTATACAATTAGCACCGAGCTGAAATGACAGTAAAAATGACAAAACAATCTTACCACTATTTTATTTAGCTCCTTGTCACAGAAAAATTAAACAGTTTTATTAACTTTTCAAAAATGAAATAGCAGTTGCTTTTTTTCTTTCTTCTTTTCTTTCTTTTTTTTTTTTATTAAATAATTGAAAGAAAAGTTTCATCAGTATTGTTGGTATGTTATTTATTTTTTATTAACAATTTCTCAACTAAGAAATTTAGTGAAGAAAAGAAGCCATTAAAAAACTTAAGTTGAATTTCCTCACTAATCATATGGAATGTTTTTTAAAAATAGTTTAAAAAAAAAGATTGCCTAAAGTGAAACTGTTGCAACTTCATTTTCTCTCAAATTGGAAAATATCTTTACAAATAGAAAACTCACAGTTTGCTTTCATTGAATATGTTCCTGCTGTAGTTTAGTAAATATATTGCTGCAACTATTTACAGTAAATAACCATTTAGTAATATTTAAAACTAGCACTAATTGGTAATGAAAAATTAATCAATTATTTATAATGATTTTTGTGATTGCAGTGATTATTACCATCATTTACTACACCATAAACAATGAAGTGTCTGAGTTATGGTGTTGAATATATCATAACATTATTGAATCTAAAGATTTATAGATGAAGATCTATACTGCACAGTTCTGTTTAGTTGTTTCTTGATAATTATATTTTATTTTTCATTGTTACAAAGACTTGCTTTTCCTTTAACTTATAGACCAAAAAACCCCAAGTGATCTGAGCTGGTTGACAACTTTGACATGTAATCTATCAATCACCATCACTACTTCTTGTCAAGGTGCAGGACTTAGTGGTCAGGATATTTGAATTCAAAATCATCTGATCATGGTTTCAATTCCTAGAATGGGCAGTGTGTTGATTTCTTGAGCTCGTTGAAAAAGTTGCTAGCTGAATGAGCTGCTAACTGAATGAGTTGCTAATGGAATGAGTCACTCACTAACTGACTGAGACACTAACTGAATGAGTAGTTAAATGAAAGAGGTTGCTAATTGAATGAATCATTAATCGAATGAGCTGCTAATTGAATTCATTGAACCAGTGTGTCTTCCTCATTAACATCAACACAAATCTAATGACATTAATTTACAACAGAATGTACCAAACAAGTTCCAACACAGATATCAGAATTTTAGAAGATATTTAACGAGTCAATATTTATGGTAACATTTATCAAAATATTTAATTACTAAATTATTGGAAAGGATAATGTAATGATAGAATTAGTACAAAGCTAGCAGTTTTGAGGAATGCGCTAAATTGATTCCATTGGCCCCTTTGCTTAATTGGTACTAGTTTTATCAAAACCAAAAGGATCAGAGGCAAAGTTGACCCCAACAGAATTTGAACTCAGAATGCAAAAATGGACGACGTGCAGGCAAGCATTCGACCTGGCTTGCTAACCATTCTGCCAGATTGGCGCCGTAGCATAATATAATAATGCAAAACTGTATTTTAAAATGGTATTTTGTTGAGCTTTTCAGGTCTGAAGAATAATATCAGTTTGTAAGTTCTTAGCAAAATGTCTAAGAGAGTGTCATGTCTAGTTTTAATTGGTTTCACTCTCACTTTTAAAACCAGGATTTTACATTGTCAAGAATGACCTTGAGTAAGTCAGAAACATCACGAAATCTAAGTTTTGTTTTAATAACAAATCTTATCAATTATGTTTATGTAGGAAGAAGAAAGGATTCCTTTCCAGAACAACATTTAATTGGTGTAATAGCAATCCAGCTTGTCATTCCTATGTGACACTTGATTGATGGGTATTATGTTATAAACATTAATTTACAAAAGTATTAATATCCCTTACTTGCTCACTCCATCTGTGTGTGTGTCTCTCTCTCTCTGACTCTCTCTCTCTGACTCTCTCTCTGACTCTCTCTCTCTGACTCTCTCTCTCTGACTCTCTCTCTGACTCTCTCTCTCTGACTCTCTCTCAACTTCCTCTCCTTCCTTGTCCTACTGAGGTAGTCAAGTATCTCCTTGATAGTAAAAGGGCTATCTCTGTTGCTTTATCATACCCTAATCTCTTGGTTCCACTACTTGTCAGCTGAGAGATCCTTTTCATGGGTGCCAGTGTTACATGAAAAGCACCTTTGTTGATGCCACTTAAAGAGCAACTGTGCCAGTGCCACTTATAAAGCACCAGTGCCACATATAAAGCACTCACGCTGGTGTAAATCTGTAGTCTGTTTACATTTGCACACTCCAACAGTAATTACATGCAATGTCCTTGTTGTCTGTTCTCTCGTCACCAATTTCTCCACTTGGTTTGTATCTTCGTAGACAAGTGAAACAAGAAATCTATTGCTTAGAAAATAGGCAAGTGATAAGAATGGCATTGGATTGTAAAATAATGCATTCATCTCATCCATGCAAGCATGGAAGAAAAGAATGGTCAAATAATGATGAACATCTATACATATATGTGTGTGTCTTGCATATATATATATATATATATATATATATATATATATATATATATATATATATTTATATATATATATATATATATATATATATATATATTTATATATATATATATATATATAGCTTGATTCAATTATTGTAGTGTTAATCCACAATGAAAAGGAAGGTTAAGGTGATAACATAACTGAAGAAATTGTTGATAGGTGTTACATTAATAAAGTTTCAATTTATTTTTTGAAATTTTCACACTGTTTTTGTTATGTAGCGGAGCAAATTCTAATAGAATAACGCAGGAAACACCCAATTCAAGAAACGTGAGATATGAGTAGATGTTTCAAAAAATGGAAAATACAATGTTACATTGGTACTAAATCAACAAATGCCAAACAGTTGTTATTGCGTCTGTACACAAAGACTAAACATGGTTGCGAAAGATTGGCGGGGGTAGGGGGGACGAATCTCCAAACATATACAAACAAATAAATATTGATGTTGCTTGAAATTTGTTTCACATTCAACTTGTTTTAAGAATTGTAACACTGACAAGCTTGACACGAAGATACAGACGGAAAATTAATTTCATGGAAATTATTTCTTTTATTTTGCGTGCTTGCATTTAAATACAGTAATATATATATATATATATATATATATATATATATATATACACATACGTATTCTCATGCACATCTATAAACATATATATATATATATACATAGAGAAATGAATATATACATATATATACACACACATGAGCATATATACTTACATATACATATACATGCACATAATTATATAAATACATATATACATATGTGCATGTATATGTGTGTATATATATATATATATATATATATATATATATATATATGAATAGGTATATTCATACATACATATGTGGGTATGTGTATAAATATATGTATATATATATATACATGTATATATGTATATATATATATATATATTTATACACATACATACACAAATATATATATAATATATACATATAGATACATACATTCATACATACATACGGACATATGTACATACATACATGCATACAGATATATTGACGTTCATAAAGTCACACACAAATTTATGTTACATGTCTGAAAATGCACATGTATTTTCTGTGCATCAGGTGAATATGCACATGTTCATACGTGCACATATGCATGTTATATGCAGTAGAACGTCTGCGTGTGGCCAGCTAAAATATTCTCAGTTTATTGATCATTATTTATTGGTGCTAAATTTTAAGAAAATAGTTGATGTTTGATTGAGTTGAGAAATGAGCTGTCACTTCAACAGACAAGGGCAAAAAGGAGTAGGAGGAGGAAGAGTAATAGGAGTAGGAATAGGAGTAGGAGTAGGAGTAGGAGGAGGATGAAATGCATTTAAATCAGATTTCCATTAGCAGAAAAATTTGGTTAACAAAAAAAAATTAAAATGAATTAAACAGCGATTTTATTCGGAATTATAAAGAAAATGTAATCAAAATTGTAACAAAATAAAATAGTAAATCTGACAGTTTGTTATATTAATTTTTCAAGTTTATCTCTCACACAAATGTACACACAATCACACAAACACACACATTCTATATGTGTATGCAGATACTTATATATAAGTATATGTATATATACTTATTCATCTATCTATCAATGAATATCAATATATATATATATATATATATATATATATAATCATCATCATTTAACGTCCGTCGTCCATGCTGGCTGGGAAGCTCGAAGGCCTCATGGTTTTCAACAGCCGGATGACCTTCCCAATGCCAACCACTCTGAGAGTGTAATGGGTGCTTTTATGTTCCACTGGCACAGGTGCTGTTTGTGTGGCACCGGTATCTACCACAACTGCGATTTTGCTTGGTTTGATAGGTCTTCTTCTCAAGCATGACATAATACCAAAGGTGTTGGTCATTGGCTCCTTGAGGCTCAACACTTGAAAGGAACTCAGTCACTTTGCCTCTGTTAGGCCCAAAGTTCGAAAGGAACTCAGCCATGCATCCCTGCCCCGTAAAATTCTGTTGACTGTTCCTTGAGCCACTTCTTCACTAGAGGTTTCACTTTCTCATCACTGGACTATCATCTCTTTGGCCCTATTGAAAGAGGGTTTGAGAGGCAAAGATTATTCCGGTGACGAGGGAGTGAAAACTGTTGTGAAGAAGTGGCTAAAAGAACAGTCAACAGGGTTTTACGGGGGAGGGAATATGCTCTCGTTCGAACGCAGAACATTGCTATTGAGAGAAATGGTGACTATGTTTAGAAGTAGGGATGTGATCCACAGAGGACCAGCTTCATCTTGATGTATAATACATGTTCATGTGTTGGTAATTATACCTGTCCTAAATAAAATGGCATTACTTTTTGACTCACCCTCGTATGTATGTATATATATATATATATATATATATATATATATATATTATATATATACACACACACATACACACATCCATATATATATATTCATACACACACATATATATATATATATAGACATACACACAATTTTATATTTAGAATCAGGAATACCGATGTATTTGTGTATCGTGCCGGTGGCATGTAAAAGCAACCACTACACTCTCGGAGTGGTTGGCGTAAGGAAGAGCATCCAGCTGTAGAAACCCTGCCAAATCAGATTGGAGCCTGGTGTAGCCATCTGGTTTCACCAGTCCTCAGTCAAATCGTCCAACCCATGCTAGCATGGAAGGCGGACGTTAAACAATGTTGATGATGATGATGTTTATTTATAGATTATGTAGTTCATTAGTAATGTAGTTTCATTTGTTTCAATATGAATTCCTTGCAAGACTTGCGAGTGTATACTGCATCAAGCAATACTGTTACTAGAAACTACATGAATGGGCAAAAGTGCAGCTAAGGATTTTTATATGCATTTTCAATCTTTCCGATAAAGAATGAAAATATAAAATATGAAACAGCATAGGAGAAAGCTGGCTTTGAAAATTCCATTAGCTGCCTTCGAATGTAGCAATCATATTCAGTATTGAACAGTTATATATGTAAATATATTCTGTCAAGTCTCATTGTTGATTTTGTATTTGGTTTGTAAATTTCTTTTCTAAATTCTGATATAAATAAAATAAAATAAAAACAAAGGAAAACGATTTAATTAACATTTTCTTTTCATTTCTAAATGTATGATTTCTCATCTAATCTCTAAATTTGCTGACATATCTCAAAAATTTTTTTACTGCAATACAAAACATAAACACTTGCTCACAAATACATACAAATATATGAATATATATGTAGGTACACACACACACACACACACACACCTCTGTGTAATAGTGTGAAGGCACATGGCTTAGTGGTTAGGATGTTGAACTCGTGATCATGAGATTGTAGTTGCAGCCTCTGGACTGGGTGAACATTGTGTTCTTGAGCAAGACACTTCATTTTACGTGGTTCCAGTTCACTCAGCTGAGGAAAATGAATATTTCCTGCAATGGGCTGGGGTCCCCTCCAGGGGAAAAACATTTATGTGCCATGGAAACCAGGAATCTGTATGACTCAATGTTATGGGAGAATTCTGAACACCCTCACACGACTGAAGGTGGACTAGCCAAACATAATAAATAGAAGGGCTTCTTTCAGTTTCTATCTAACAAATCCACTCAAAAGGCTTTGGTCAGCCTGAGGCTATAACAGAGAACACTTGCCCAAGATACCATGCAGTGGGACTGAACCCGGAACCATGTGGTTGGTAAGCAAGCTGCTTACCACACAGCCACTCCTGTGCCTATAGGTTATTTTTAGATAACCACAACAGACTATTTATTTGTGTAATACCATTTTACACCAGACATGTTCACCCATGCCACAACAATTGGGAAGGATCTTTTCCATCTTATTGTGATATAATAGTAGCCAATATAAAGGCTGGTTGGTTGGTTGGCTGGCTGGTTGATTTCTCCAGTCCAGCTTTACATCATGCAAAGAGAAGGGTGGAGGAAGTAATAAAGAGATACAGTGGAAGTTAACATAAGAGGAACGGGACGAGTTCACACTCTCATACTAGGCTTGATAGTGCACTACATACGCATAACAGAGAGAAAGGATCACAGAAATAGGGGAGGAGAAGGAGGAGGAAGGGGAGGAAATGACATTGGAGTTAAGGGAGGAGTTATGCAAATACAAAAT
Organism: Octopus bimaculoides; assembly: GCF_046866305.1. Taxonomy (NCBI): domain Eukaryota; kingdom Metazoa; phylum Mollusca; class Cephalopoda; order Octopoda; family Octopodidae; genus Octopus; species Octopus bimaculoides. Next base: position 2,543,257 of record NC_142939.1, on the reverse strand, counting down.
TGAAGAGAAACAATTCATTAGAAGCTAATTTTTTTCTCTCCCTAAACCAGCTGAAGAAGTGATTAGATGCAGAAACACTTCATGCCTTGGAAATTCACTGTAAGCAGCATATTTTGTTTATATGAGTATATTCATGAAGCAATATTTCCATTTATTTCACATAGAAATTCCTTTGAGGTTCAACTAATTTTTAAGTTTCAGAATTATACTCTCAGTGAAAAATGCTTTGATATGATGAATTAAAATGTGCCTTGTGAGATTCATATGCATCTAGTAACCATACGTCTGTATGTGTGCGTGTGTGTGTGTGTGTGTATGTGTGCATGTGTGTATATATAAATATATATATACACATATACATACATGAATATATATGCATATATATGTGTGTGTGGGTATGTATATATATATATATATATATATATATATATATATAAGTAAATATATACATATACATATAAGTGTATATATACATATACATATAAGTGTATATATGTGTGTATATGCGTGTGTATGTCTATATATATGTATATATAAATATGTATAGATACATACATATATATACATATGTATATATATATATATATATATATATATATATATATATATGTATATGCACATATATATATATATATATAATTATATATACATATATATAGATATATATAATTATATATATATATATACATATATATATGTATACATATATATATATATACATATATATGCACATATATATTATATAATATACATATATATGCACATATATATATATATATATATATATACATATATATGCACATATATATATATATATATATATATACATATATATGCACATATATATATATATATATATATACACATATATATGCACATATATATATATATATATATATATACATATATATATAATTATATATATATATATATATACATATATATATAATTATATATATATATATATAAATATATATATATATATATATATATAATATACATATATATGCATATATATATATATATATATACATATATATATATATATATATATATATATATATAATATACATATATATGCACATATATATATATATATATACATACATATATATATAATTATATATATATATATATATAAATATATATATATATATATATATATACATATATATAATTATATATATATATATATATACATATATATAATTATATATATATATATATATATATGACACATGCCTATGCATATCAATATATATACAATCCATAAATATATGATTAAAATTGTATCATTTTGGGAAAGATAGAAGAATAAATATGCGCATGTACATACCCAACAGGAAGAACTCAATGAAAAGGAGTAACTTACCTGCAAAAAAAAAGAAAACAAAAGAAATATTAATCTTTGCTGAAACAAATTATTCTCTTGACAAACAAATGTAAAGGAAAGGGAAAAAATAAATATTTGGTGGCAATATATATTCAGAAATCAAATAGTCAAGTTTTCAAAAAGTACAAGAGAATGTATACAATTTTGTATATACAGATGTATGTGTATGTGTATGTACCTATGTGTACATACATATGTATGTGTGTGTGTGAAAATTTCACTTACAACTTCAGTAAATTATGATGAATGTCTTTTATTCCGGTTCGTAAGTTGGAATCAGTTTTTCATGACAATACCTAAGATGATACTGTAATATTTGAAACAACAACAACAACAAGAAGAACAACAACGATAATAATAATAATAGTAATAATAATAAATGCCCTGATGCAGTACCAAGCACTGGCTCTCATGGTGTCTATGCCCTGATGCAGCACCAAGCAGTTCTTCTCATGGCTTCTGATCTTAACTGATTGGAAGTGTTATCATCTACATTGTTTTGTCTTGGTATAAAAAGATGGACTACAGCATATATTCTGCTCAATACCACAGATTTGCTTGTCACTTGTTTGACCTTAACCACTTGAGCATATCCTTAGGTGGCTGATGATATGTGCATCTCTGATCATGAGCAGAAGTAGTGGGGGAGCATCTAGCCATGTGTTGAGAGGAATTCTTTAGAGTTTGAATAATTCACCTCTGGAAACACGAGTGTTTCCTTCACCTATCATGTCTGCAATTTCAATTTATGTTTACTATTTCCGCCTTGTTCCAGGAATTGGATCAACAACAATAAACAAGACAAGGAGAGACATTTGAATTTAAAATTTTTAGAATGCACAACAAATATAGGTTTCAAGTTTTGACACAAGGCCTGCAATTTTTGGTGAGAGGCTAAGTCAACTACATCAACCCCCAGTGTTCAGCTGGTACTTATTTTATCAACCCTGAAAGGACGCAAGGGGAATTTGAACTCAGAGCATAAAGACAGACTAACTCAGAAATATTAAATGGCTTTCTCTACTTCTATTATTTGGAATGTTGGTAATTCTTGTTAGTCTTCAATAACAGACATTACAACACATGTTAGTCTTCACTTCTTATAATGAGTTATAATACATGTTAGTCTTATAATACACATTATCATACATGTTAGTCTTCTTCGAAATAAATATTATTTGTAAGTGTTAAAAAATGGAAGACACATACTGCTTGCAAGCTGTAGATTGGTTTATCCTTTAATATTTCATTTGGAAAATAAGGCAGTTAGCTGGCAGAGGTGTTAGCATGTTGGGTAAAAGGCTGAGTGGTATTTCGTCTGTCTTTATGTTCTGAGTTCAAATTCCACTGAGGTCAACTTTACTGTTCATTCTTTGAAACTCCAGTTGCGTATTGGGGTCGATCTAATCGACTGGCCCCCTCCCCAAATAGAGTAGAAAAGATTAATTTAGGGCAGCAAGCTGGCAGAATCATTAGTATGCCAGGCGAAATGCATAGCAGTATTTCGTCTGACTTTACGTTCTGAGTTCAAATTCCGTCAAGGTCGACTTTGCCTTTCATCCTTTCGGGGTCGATAAAATAAGTACCATTTATGCACTGGGGTTGATGTGATCGACTTAATACTTTTGTCTGTCTTTGTTTGTCGCCTCTATGTTTAGCCCCTTGAGGGCAATAAAGAAATAAATATTTTATTAGGAGATTCATAATATGTAAGAAGTGAAAACTGTAAATTGTCTAGAAGATTTTCAATTAACAATAAACACAGAAACTAGAGTGTGACATGAACACTATATGGTAATGTTAGAATGGATCCATAACATTGTATTTTCATTGAATACAGTTTTACTTTGAACTTGGCTTTTATTATTATGGCAGTTAATTTGTTTTTCTAAGAAATTGTTATTTTCTCCAAGTTGTTCTTTGAAAATATTTCAGAGAGCCTCTAGAAATTAACCAAATATTAATACGATCTTCCAGATAAATATGCATTTCAATTGTGTTTAAAAGGTAGTCTAAAAGTTCTAGTAGAGCAGAATATGCATTTATAACCAGCTTGAGGGCATTCTATACAATTTTGTTATCAAGGAATATGGTTAGGAATAATAAGTTGAATCAATTCTAAGACAGATGAAAGCTGGATTCAGCTAGTCAGAATCACATGATTTGAATTATCTTGAAGCAAATACCACTCTCTCAGAAGTTAATCAATAACTAATAGTGGTAATAGTGATTGGTCGGTATTATTGTGTAATGTGGGAAGTAATTTCACTGGCAGTTTGCATATCAATGCTAAGAAACGCATTGGTAGTAAAGGATAATAATTAAACTGTAGGGATGGTAGTCAGTTGTGTAGTAGTAGTATAGCTGAGAGAAGGCAAGCTTGGGTTTCATAGCTTCACATGAGGAAAGAAGAGATAGCATGTGCTATTAGGAATTTATGGTTTAATGGTCATATATAAGGAAAGATTCCTTCTCTTTGTCTCACAGACATAGAATGTGTTTAAAACTGGATTCAAACAAACTGGATTTTAATGGAAGCTAAACTAATAAGGAAGTGTAGTGAGGAGGAGATCTGGAAAGTTAAGGAAAATGAAATTATTTGAACGTGTATAAGACAAGATAAGTTGCTAGTTTAGGAAAATATCATTGAATTTATCATGCCCAACATGTATATGATTATATAAGTGTGTGTGTATGAAATATTAATATCTGAAGAACATTGCAATCAAAGGCATACAAATTGTATTAAAATCTTAGAGTATCAACAATTGCCACATACAGTAGTAGAACTAAGAATATAAAGGAGCAAAGATCAAAAACTATCTGGAGAGTTTGGTAAAAGTTCCCTTCAAACAGTTATTTAATTATGGTTTGAAAGTTATCTCAAATTCAGATTAACAATTTCAGTGTTCTGTCAAAATTGAGGGTATCGATAGTTCTTTCATCAGTGAACAGAAAACATACATAGGTAAATATAAAATGGTTAAAGTTTTATCTGGTTGTCATGGTAACAAAAAGTATACATTAATTAAATACAGCATGAAATACTTTTTAATTTTTGGACTCCCATCTGAAGGCAGCCAACAGTTTACCACCGTTCTTGTTTGTGTTAAGTACTCTCAAAGAGGTTGGCATTAGGAATGGCATCCAGCTGTAAAAACCAAGCCAAATCAAACTGGAACCTGGTACAATTCTCCAGCTTAGCAATTCCAGTCAAACTGTTTAACTCATACCAGCATGGAAAATGGATGATGATGATGAGGATGTCTCTCTCTCTCTCTCTCTTTCTCTCCCTCCAGTTCCATTGAAAGGACAATGTGTGAGCAAGCAGAAATGATAGAACACTGGATGAGGTACTTTAACTTATTAATTTAATCTTTAACTTCTGAGTTCAAATCTCAACAAAGTTTACATTTTTTTCTCATCTGATAAACTAAGAACCACGATTCTGTTAAGGTTGACCCAAATGAGTGCCACCATTCCATTAAGGCTGAACCAAAATGATTGCACTTTGCTATTAAAAATGATGATCAAGTGAAAAAGTAATCAATATTCGCAACTAAAAGAGTTTCATTCAAATAATGAAAATAGTTATTAAAACAATCTCTGAAACTATATAAACTGCTTAATTACAAAATATCTGCCAATTATCGTTAGAAAACTAAATCTTTTTCATAAATTGCTTTGAAAATTTAACAACAACAAAAATACACTGTCGTCATTAATTTATAATAAGAGAACATGCAAAATAGTATTCTATCACACTATAGATATAGATAACAACTATTTAATGGATAAATTAACTGATTTAAATTGAAATATAAAACTCATGTTTTTATAGTCGGATACATTAGATAATGCAGAAGGAGAAAACAGAAGTGAACCAGGTAATGTATGTTTAGAATAAACCATTAATTGATTGTATATAACTATGCAGTAAGAATGTATAATGTTATTAATATAATGGTATAAGTAGAGAAATGTGTTATGTAAAGCTTATACAAATCCATCGTTCTTCCTATGAGTTTTGTGTTCAATGTTCAGTGTTCAGATGAGTAGGGGTTCAAGAGAGCTATGATACAAAACCTTTGAAGGGCATCTTAATATTGCACATGCACTAGCATAGCTGGGTAGAGTCAGTCGGCTCCGGGCAGCACTTTTGGGTCTGTTGTAGGCATTATGTGTTTTTTGTGGGGCCTGGGGGTGGCAAATGGAAGGGCCGCTCTGGGTGGAATACACTATAACTTCACTAGTGTGCACTTGTAGTTTTGGCTGGAAGTTTTAGAAATAATTCTCCTATCAGCAACATCGTTATTTTGTTCCACCCATGCCAGCATGGAAGACAGGTGTTAAATGATGATGACGATGATGTTTAAAGCTGTCAGTTGCATACTGGTTTGATCCAGTAAGCAACTGGTTTGATCCAAGAAGATAATGACGTCTTAAGTGGATGTAAAAGTAAATTTTTTAATTCTTATATTTGAAATAGAATTTCGTTGTTTATACACAAATAAGTTGTGAATAAATTGGTATTTACGAGTGAGGTGTGTTTTGTAAATATTCTTTGCTTTCATTTTTTTTATTTATTTTAGTCATTTGACTGCAGCCATGCTGGGGCACAACCTTTGGTCGAATAAATCAACCCCAGGAATTATTCTTTGTAAGCCTAGGACTTAATCTTTTGTCAAACTGCTAAGTTACGGGGACGTAAATACATCTGCCATTATGCTCTGAGTTCAAATTCTGCCCAGGTCGACTTTACCTTCCATCAATTAAATAAGTACCAGTTATGCACTGCGGTCAATGTAATCGACTTAATCCCTTTGTATGTCCTTGTTTGTCCCCTCTATGTTTAGTCCCCTGTGGGCAATAAAGAAATAAATATATAATGTTTTACATTTTTGCATCATAGGTTTTGCATATGCATAATCTTCATATTGCTAGATGCATCTCAGCAGTTCAATATTATAAAAACTAAAGCTAAACACTGTCTTCAACGAATATCTAAGCTTTGTGAAAATATTATTTTAAAACTTGTTTACCTAATATTGCTTGTCAATGATATTTATAGAATCAATTTTCCACAACTAAGTTTGTCTTTTTGACTGAATGTTCATCTGACAAAGACATCAACAAACCTCTGCCTCTGATTAGACACGGAATGAAGTGAACGTCATTATTAATATTGGAACAACTACGAAACAAATAAATAAATATTGGTGCTTGAAACGAAATACCAATGTTTAGTAATTAATAATTGTCAAAAATAAGGTGAAACGAATTCATGTTGACTGTCATTGGAATTACACTCAGTTTATGGTTGAGACAAGACTGAGTAAAATTAAATAATCTTTCCCTCACTCATAACACAATACAGAATTGATAACGTTTGTTGGTTGTATTTAGTTTTACTTTCAGCTAGAAAGCCAGAACATTCACTAATTTTACAGTAACATGTATGTGTATATATATATATATATATATATATATATATATATATATATATATATATATATATAGGTGAGAAAGTTGGTATGTGAAAGCACGTGGTTGGATGTATAAAAGATAATAAGAGTGAAAAAACTACAGAAGGCTTGTGTTACATGGTTAAAGTATATATTTAAATTATGTCAGAAAAATGTAAGAAAAATGTTAGAAAAATGTTATAAAATCTTTTTGGTATATAAACATTGTATTTTGAGAAATAACCGGTTTCGTGTTGTCTTTTCAAATTTCTCTACTTCATTGTGTTGTGTTCGTTCCAGTCTGAGAAAGGTGTGTGTGTGTGTGTGTGTGTATAAAATTTATTTATGAGGGTGGTATATATATATATATATATATGTATATATATATACACATATATATATATATTGGGTAATTCCATAAATAATTCCGAACTCGGAATTTTGGGGTTAGTATCCCATGCTCTTAACCACTACACCATATGCCTGCAGGTATATGAATAATAATGATAATAACAACAACAACATCGAAAAATACCTTAGAAATGAGTGCTTAGGTTCGAAAATTCCCAAGACATCTGATGGAGGCTGGAGGGTATATCAGTCGAAATGTTGTGTTAACAACAAACAAGATGAGGACAAATATCCGTCAAATGTAAATAATGTCTAAAAAACTGTATGGGCAGCTTTAAGTTGGTGGCTTTCATTTCATTCGGTTGATGGAATCTTGATATTGTTAAAGATGTTGTCAAAAAAGAACAAATAAAACCCATCATAAGAAAATTCCCCATGACTAGTGAGATGATGTGTTGGAAATATACCAATATAAAGAAATATCAAAAAAGAAGTATGATGTAAAAATAAAAAAAAAATGTATATATATTGTGGAAGACCGGAATTCTATAGAAGTTTTATAAGAACTACTACTTGAAAACCTCATTATAAAAACATTATATAAACATTATATAAAGTGTAAGAAAAATAAAGATATAAATAGGAACCTATTTTCAGAGGTGAAATAAAATAGATGAAATTTGTAAAATATTTTATAGAAATTCAGAAATTTAGAGAGAAGTGCATTTAACCTTTGCAAAATAGAAATAATTCTTTATATTCCAACTTGTCTAAATACGCACTTAGTCATGTTCTTGGGTAGCATGAGAATTTTTCTTGGCTCTATTACCAAAATGTCTAAACTGCCTGTCTATGATCTATGAAATGTTTTGAACCTGTTCAAGATTATTCTGCATTCAACGTTACCAACATGTTCAATGTAGAATGATAATGGGAATGACACAGCTTATTTGGTTAGGGTGATGATCATCATTGTTATTTTTCATGATTTTTCTGGAAGAGTCTGGAAAAGTAGTCAATTGGTAGTTTTCATGTTAAGACAATACACTATTTGTTACATACAATTAAGATATATTGCGATATCATATTATATTCTTTTATTTGTTTCAGTCATTTGACTGTGGCCATGCTGGAGCACCACTTTTAGGTGAACAAGTCGATCCCTGGGCTTATTCTTTCTAAGCTTAGTACTTATTCTATCAGTCTCTTTTGCTGAACTGCTAAGTTACAGGGACGTAAACACAGCAACATCGGTTGTCAAACGCATACACAAATACACATGGGGGACAAACACACAGAAATACACACACACACACACACATGGGCTTCTTTCAGTTTCCGTCTACCAAATCCACTCACAAGGCTTTGGTCGGCCTGAGGCTATAGTAGAAGATACTTGCCCAAGGTGCTATGCAGTAGGACTGAACCCGGAACCATATGGTTGGTAAGCAAGCTTCTTACCACACAGCCACCTCTGTTGTTGATGATGTCATTGACAATGACAATTAGGATAACTGACAATAATGATAATGATGAAGTTAATATATATAAAAAATCAATGTTAAATGTTGGAGGGACAAAAATCACAATAAATATCAATGCTTATATAATATTATTTTGTAATTAGAGCAGTTAAAAGAAAATATTCATTAGCAAAAGGACTTTGGTAAATTATGAAGCTAGAAGCCCAGTAGTATTCTCTCTTCTAAAGGCAGCGAGCCGACAGAAATGTTAGCATGCCAGGCAAAATTCTTAGCGGCATTTTGTCCGTCTTTACGTTCTGAGTTCAAATTCCACCAAGGTCAACTTTGCCTTTCATCCTTTCAAGGCCGATAAATTAAGTACCAGTTGTGTGCTGGGGTCGATCTAATTGATTGGCCTCCCCCTCCCCAAAATTTCAGGCTTTGTGCCTAGGGTCGAAAAGAATATTCACTCTGCTAACCTTTGGATGTTACATTATTCCAGGCGAGAGATTCAGTCATCAAAACAAGAACATTTATAAATTTAGGAGGTTTGTAAGTATAAGTTATGGTGGATTCATAAGTATTAAGATTTTATATGTAAAGTGGATGGGTGAAACTCGTACAGTTTTAATACTTATTTGAGAAGTAAAATAGAAAAAAGAAATGGTTGTGTCTCAGGGTGACCACTACCTTTGGGCTGGAACTCATAAATGTAATAAAGATTATATTGAAATACTTGAGAAATTGGTTTTTTTGTTGAAACGGTTGTTACTTTTACCAATTTGACTGGAAAGGAAATTTATTCATTGCCTTCTTGCATTGGAAAAACAATATAATAAAACCAGTATGATAAAATATGTTGATGAGAAATATAACCTATATAGGTATCTTATGTCCAGACATGCCCACACACACTCACACACACATACAGGCACACATATATAAATGATAAGAAACTAATTACGAGACTTCAGATTCAACCAACCTCTATTCTTCAACCTCGTAATGGATTTAATGAACTTTGAACCCAACTAAAATGTAAGACTTTCAAATCATTGAACATTTTCTTTTCCGATTTCTCCCTCCATCTTTCATTCTATTCTCTTCTTTGTCTATCTCTGCCTTCTTCGTTCTGATGAAGGGTTTTTCTCTGTGTTTACTTCTCCTGTTTTCCATTTTTTCTCTCATTTGCGTATTTAACTTGTTTGTTTTCATATTTCTCATTGTTTACACAGTTGGTGACGTCCTGTACCCATATATGCATATATATATATATATATATATATATATATATATATATATATATATATATATATATATATATATATAATACTGGATAGGACAAGAACGCAAAACATCAAGACAGTTAGGTGATATAAGAAAGGGACAAAACATACAGATAGACGATACAAAGAAAACACGGACAGGTCATTCGGAGTTTTCTCTCTCTTGTCGAGATCCATATTATCTTTGCAATTTCGGCTGGTTATTCTTGATAATGCTCCAATCTGGTCATCCCCAAGGAAAAACTAAGCTAAGAGCATTAGATTATATATATATATATATATATATATATATATGCACACACACACACACACACACACACAAATATATATTATTTATATTATTATTTAACTGAATGCTATGCATTCATTTCCAAGTAAGTATATATGTATATAAATATATATATATACAAGTTATATATTTTTTATATATTACATATATTTTATTTGTGGTTCTATAAATGATACCAAATGCTTGAGTTGTTTCAGCCTTTTTTTTTAATATGAATAAGCTAACTATGTGCAATATGTCCACAACACAGTAATGATATTACTTATTGAGGTCTTATGAAAACAATAAGTAAATAAAAGTAAATGACAAGAATATTGTTCTTCAAAAAAAAAAAAAAAGCAGAAGAAAGTCTTTAGTGTTTCAAAACATCCATAATTTAATCAAAAAACTATTTAATTTCAAGTAGGTTGTATGATACATAGTGCTAAATAATTACAGACCTAATGAAATTTACCAGTCAAACTAGGAATCCAATTTACTGTGTCATACTGCAGCAAGATTACAGAGACGTTGTTATTTAACTGAGTTTGGTGATGCAGAAGCTGTTTGAGACTGACACCGCTAAAGTAGGGGAAACTAATGGAATGAATTATAAGGTGGTTATATTCATCAACAATTTCAAACACACAAACGTCATGCTCTTACAAATTAAGATTGTTTCAAATACATGAAGATAAAAGCTAAATATATTGAAGCAAATATCTCATATTTTGGAGTATCTCTTATATTTTTACATAAAAAAAAATAGGAACTGAGATGAGCAACTGGGCCATTTCCACAAAGAAATATAATACAAACAGATATTTATATTGAGGGATGGTACAAATTTTATACAATTTAAATATCAATCAGAACTGGCTGCTAATAAAACACAAATAATAATAGAAATCCAATAATATATATATTGACTTAGCATTGTCAAAATATATCAAACTGAGATCCCTCTAAGCTATGAGAGACAAATATTTATTTGAATATCTTAAGTCTATTTTCTGTTTGTCTTCTCTCCCACCCTACTCTCTCTCTCCCCTATGAGTGTGTGTATCCGTGAAATATATATATATAAGCATATGCGTGTGTGTATATGTGTGTATACATGCACATACTTAGAGAGAGATACTAACAAGTCCAGAGAAATAGAAAGAGAGAGAGACAATATGACAGACAGATGGATAGTTATAGACAGACAAATATATATATATATATATGTATACTAAACACATACACACACATATCTATATATACTGTGTGTGTGTGTGTGTGTGTGTGTTTGTATATATATATATATATTTTTTTTTTTTTTATTTATGTGTTTCAGCCAAGTGGCTGCGAGCAGCATTCGTCCTAATTTTGGGACTGCCATGTTGGCTTGGCGATAACTATTAATTTCCAGTACCGCTGTCGTAGTCTCCTTTAGAGAGACTTAGAAATATTAATAACTCTCTATATATATATATATATATATATATATAGAGAGAGAGATGAATCAACTCTTAATCTGTAAACCAAGACCAGTCATGTAATATAGAACTCAATGTATTAGAATGTAGAGTATAACATTTCTGGTTCTAATTTATGTTCTGCTGTGGTATCCATGTTTCACATCTCATGCTTATCCTCATTTGTAATAAATGGAGATTGACTCTGGTTATTGAACTGAACAATATCTTGACAGGAAGCCACTCTTCCTTGGGTTCACTGTACTCCAACATTGACCACAAGGATGCACGAATGCCTTTGAGAAACAGTGAGACAAAAGTATTCCATCTAATTTTCTTTGATTATCCACACCATATGAGTAAGTCAAATCCGAAATCAGTTGTTGAAGATAAAACAGATTTGTTCTAACACAAGGAATTATTAGGCAGGAACAAGTGCTTTTGTGCACTATTATGTCAAACATGAGTGTAGTGAATCATGGTTAAAGAAAAATCACAAGTGGCATAGCTTAAATTAGCAACGAAAGTCAAACTTTCAAATTTATGACCAAATTCCTTTAGTGATTAACTGACACCAAAATTTCACTGGCATTTTAAAAGTGTTGTAGGGCCCTGCTTGATCTGTAGGACTCACAATCATTAGGTTGTGAGTTCGATTCCAGGACCGTGCTGTGTGTTGTGTTCTTGAGCAAGGCACTTTACTTAATGTTGCTCCAGTTCACTCAGCTGTAGAAATAAGTTGCGATGTTACTGGTGCCAAGCTGTATCAGCCTTTGCCTTTTCCTTGGATGACTCTGGTGGCATGGAGTGGGGAGGCTTGTATGCATGTGCAACTGCTGGTCTTCCATAAACAACCTTGCCTGGACTTGTGCCTTAAATGGGAAATTTCTATATGCAATCTCACAGTCATTCATGACCGATGGGAGTCGTTACCTTTTATAACAGAAATGCTAAGAATTGTACAGAAGGTGGAATCTGTTGGTTTATGCAGTGGAATGCACCAAACACAATATGATTTATATTGGTTGTTCTACAGAAAAAAAAACTGAATAAAAGATTCAATAAGTAATGGTTTGGCATCAGGTACAGAACTTGCTGAACATTTTACATGAAATGGTAGTAAATTTGAGAAACACATGAAAGTACAGATTCTCAGAAAATATTCTGAATCTACAGCATTTTCAGTCCTCAAATCACATGAGGATAAATATATTTGTGAATTACTAACGTCACACCCTGGAGGAATGAACAAAATGACAGGAGAATTCCATCATATTTACTCAAAACTTTCTGATTAAGTGTTCTCGTTCCTACTTTCTTTTTCTTTCTTCTTTCTTCTTCTTTTTTTTTTCTTTGCTGCCAGTTATGAAGAAGCAAAAGATGATGAGGTTTTGTCTAAAAAAGGAACACAGGATATTCTAGTTCAAATTTTGAATTTCTTCATATTATTCATTTTGAATCTAAGAAAGACAGACATACAGTTGAAATATTGCGAGAGAGAGAGAGAGAGAGAGAGAGAGAGAGAGAAAGAGAGAGAGAGAGAGAGAGAGAGAGAGAGAGAGAGAGAGAGAGAGAGAGAGAGAAAGAGAGAGAGAGAGAGAGAGAGAAAGAGAGAGAGAGAGAGAGAGAGAGAGAGAGAGAGAGAAAGAGGGAGCTAGAAAAATATGGGATGAAGTGGTGAAGGCTGACCCCTCTGAACCCTGAATTTGAAGGATATCATAAAGGACCGGCATCTCTGGTGATGTGAGGTTCTTGAGAAGACCTGCCCTCATCAGCAAAATTTAGTTCTGCAAGTGACATCTATTGTGTTCTTCATCCACATCTCGGTGACTCATCCCCCACCGCCATGCATTAGGCCTGCTTCTTCTCCGTAGCCCACCCACCCCAGCTCCTGCAGACTACCGTCCATACCATCCTTCTCACCATGACAACTGTATCATTTTTACTACTCCTGCTTTTGCTCCCCACTGCTCTCTTTTGTGTCTCTCTCTCTCTCTCCTCCAGATATAGGAGCATGATGCAGTTCTCGGACACACCAAATTTTGCCAAACTGTCCAGCCCATGTCAGCATAGAACATGGACATAAAATGATGATGATGACGACAATGATACATACACACACACACACACACACACACACATATATATATATACACATATGTATTAATTACTGGTGAAGATCAGTTTCTAGGGTACCTTTATGGCATATCTTCAGACCCTAAGTTACACCCTACACCTGTTGATCTATCTAGACCCATTGACCTTTCTAGACCTGTTGACCTATGACCTCTTTAAAACATGGAGGGGGAAATGATATGGATATAAACAATAGAGGTTATCTTCCTTTGGCGCCGGTCATTGGCTTCGGCAGTGTAGTCCTCCTGCAGTCATGCTACCGGTCAGCTATGAGGGTAAAAGGTAAGGGGTTATCCCTTACTCTCATCAGCAATCAATTTCCTGCTAGGTCAATGGGTCTTAGGGTCTGAAGATATGCCATAAAGGTAACCTTTATGGAGAGAAACCCAGGGCAACCCCAGAAACTGGCCTTCATCAGGAATTAATATAGATTGCTCTGCATCTTAGAGTGGGCTTCTTCTCCAAATTTATATTTTTCTATAAAGACGATTATATATTTATAAATGCAAATGGTTTTGTTATATGCTGCTGAGTTTGGCAATCCCCAAAATAATAATAATGGTATTGATATAAGCTTAAAGCTTATTGTGATCACCATGCAATGACTAAGGAAAATAGTCTAATAAAGGGGCATAGAAGCCCTCGACAGATAAAAGAAGGCTTTCCTATCCGCATGGGACTCGAACCCACATCCCTTTGTTAATGCAACTCTGTTACCATTATACCAGTGAATTAGCCTCCCTGTTTCTGTCACATTTAGGAACTATATTAGTTTATAGTTGTTTTTTGTAAACAAACTTCTATACACTTTTGGTGTGAATGGTTTTGTTATACGGTGTCGAGTTTTACAATCCAGTAAATAATAATAATAATAATAGTAAATATATATATATATATATATATATATATTCATACATCTTTAAGTATTGAAAATTTGACAAAATTTCAAAATCCGTTGCTTTTATTTTCAAGCTGTGTACCAGTTTATTCATCAATTTTATGCGTAATTTGATTTAGTTATGTAGAATATCCTGCATATTTATAGAATATATTCCGCCATATATTCTGTAAGAACCAAAGTTCAGCAAATTTAACTTGAGATAAGTAGATACACACTGGAAAAGAACTGAACGAATAAAAATGAAAAGCAAAATTTCGATGATCATGGCAAAAAGAAAGAGGGAAAAGAATATTTGCGGTGTGGGTCTGATCAGAAATATGTTAAACACAGCTAAAAAAAAAAAAAAAAAAGTGACTATGGATTTATTTCCAAAAGAACAACAGATATATTTTTAAAAAATTGATATTATTTGAATGTGTTGAAATCTTGATTCAAAAATAAGAAATATAATAAAAAAAAAAAAGAATGGGAGCCTATTTTTCTTTTATGTCAATCAATAATTGGATAGGAATCTATTGGCAGGAGATTGTGATGAAATGGAGGGGAGAAACCAACCTTTATTCTAATGGTTTTAACATGTATCTATTGACTTCATGTGCATAGTTCATCTATTTTGGTACAAACACCAGTTAATGGGGTTCTTTAGAGGTGTATGTACATGTAAAAGCTCTATTTAGGATTCACAAAGAGACCAAATATATATAACATCTATGAGTATGTATATGGATGTATGTATAAATGGAAGGATGGATGGAAGAATGGAGGGAGGGAGGGATAGGTACCAAGGAAATGTATTGCATTCTCCTAATATCAGTGCTCAATTTTTAACCCTTACAGTCAGTAACCGTACGATGTAAATGGAAGTTGCTAGTATAAATCTGTATGGCTGTGTGTGTGTGAAGATAGAGTGAGTGAGAGAGAGAGAGAGAGAGAGAGAGAGAAGAGAGAGAGAGAGAGAGAGAGAGAGAGAGAGAGAGAGGAGGTGGTAGTAGTTGTAGTAGTAGTAGTAGTAGTAGTGGTGGTGGTGTTGGTGGTGGTCCAAATAGACACTAGACTTGGCTGGAACACTTAGCAAGACAAGAAAAGAACCTGAATAAGACAATTGCTCTGATAATTTTACTTTCCCAAGAGAGTCGTGATTTAAAGACAAAGAGAGGTTCCATGACTAAAACTCTTCTTCCACTAAATCTGAAGAAAACGGTGATTGGTAACGTCTACAAACACAGCACTTTAAGACAAATGATAAGACAGAGAAAACAAATTTGGAAGAAATGTAAAGAAAATGGTCTGAAAGTTGGGGGGGGGGGGAAAAAACAACATTATCTAAGAATAGAAATAAAAAAAAAGAAAAATATTAAACAGATAACTGGTTTCCAATATCCCAGCTGGGAAATCTCCAGCCCCTTTTCTCTATCCAACATATTGCAAGTAGCGAACGACATTGTTGTAGTCTAGAACTGCTGACTAAAGGGATTAATGGACATTGTTCAGTGTTTTAGAAGTCATAGAAAATGAAACAATATTATTGTTTTCCTTTGTTGTTAGTCTCCTATAAAAGATATCACAAGAAATCTCTGTTCCATTCACAGTGAGAAGAATAGTTATACAATACAGCAGCAGACCGGTATACTAGTAAACCAGTTACCAGCTCAATGGTAGATCGGTACACTAGCACACCAATGGACAAATGCAGTCTTCTTTTTTTTTCTTTTTATATCTCCTACACTTTTATAGACTTGTATAACAAAATGAGACACAGGTGGTTGTAAATCTCAACAGCTAACACTAGGTTACAGTTTCAAACTCTGATGTTACTACTATATCAATATATTAAATGATCTTTATGCAATGAAGTGAAGGTGATAAGAGGATTGGGCTCACAATCATGAGATAGTGAGTTCATTTCCTGGACCAGGCGGGGTGTTGTGTTCTTCAGAAAGTCACTTTATTTCACATTTACTAACTAGTGTTAGTAAATCACACACAAAATGCTGGAATTTCATTGTCCCTGCTAATTAAAGTGAAACAGCATCTTGCCCAAAATCACAGATGCCTCTTATAAATTATTATACAAGAAGGCAGTGAGCTGGCAGAAATGTTAGCATGCCAGACGAAATGCTTAGCAGTATTTTGTCTGTCTTTACGTTCTGAGTTCAAATTCCGCTGAGGTCGACTTTGCTTTTCATCCTTTCAGGGTCAATAAATTAAGTACCAGTTGCATACTGGGGTTGATCAAATTGACTGCCCCCTCCCCCCAAATATCGGACCTTGTGCCTACAGTAGAAAAGATTATATATCGGCAAACTATGAGCTGTTTATCTAATACCCAATCCACTCGGTTATTTTTTCCACCCCAACAATTCCACTTCTATGTTTGAGCAGGTAGAAATATTTAATTTGTCATATTTTATTTTGATACACTTCATGAAACATAACTTGCAGTTAATTAACATCTTAATAGCAGAAAAATATGGGCTATGCATGACTGAAATATGTTAAAAAAAAAATCATCTTGTTTTCTTTTTTTAGATTTTAAGTTTATTTATTTGTTCATGTATGATACAAATAAAGGCATTTGTAGTCGAATTATGGAGGAATTGGTAATAATGGTTGTGGTGGTGACGATATTATTAATATTGGTAAAGGGTGCTGGGATGGTGGAACTAATAACGATAGAGGTAAAAGTTCTGTTGATACTGAGAGTCATCAAAATAATGATTGTAGTAGTAGTAGTAGTAGTAGTAGTGTTAGTAATAATGATATTAAAGATAGTTCAGCTGAAGGTAATAATAACAGTGTTGAAGATGGCATTGGTAATAACAATAATAATGATTATAATAATGATGATGATGATGATATTGGTATCATTATTGATTGGCAACAATAGTG
This sequence comes from Octopus bimaculoides, assembly GCF_046866305.1. Classification (NCBI taxonomy): domain Eukaryota; kingdom Metazoa; phylum Mollusca; class Cephalopoda; order Octopoda; family Octopodidae; genus Octopus; species Octopus bimaculoides. The sequence continues at coordinate 2,525,645 of NC_142939.1, read as the reverse complement.
GTAGTGAAATTATAAAATGATTAAGCAGAATAATAATCAAAATTAAATAGCAAGAAAGAAAGGATAGTCGCAAACAAACACGAATGTGTATTGAAATATATCGATCAGAGTGAACAACGAAGGAAAATAGGTTGTTTTAAATTTAGAAAGAATAAGACAGGTACTAAAGTACTGAGGTACTATGGTTTTGGTGGTAGGAGCAGCTAAATTCTATCTCTAAATAAGTATATAAATGTGTGTGTGTGTGTGTGTGGTGGGTGGGTACAGAAGGTAGCCAAATGACAGGGTCATTAGATCATCAGAAAGATCCTCCTCCTCCTCCTCTTTCTCATCATCATCGTCACCGTCGTCCTCCTCATCATCATCATCGTTATTATCATCGTCATCATCATTATCATCATCCTCCTCCTCCTCATCGTCATCATTATCTTCATCACCCTTTAACATTTGTCTTCCATGCTTGCATGGGTTGGATGGTTTGACAGGAGCAGCCTTGCCAGACGACTGCACCAAGCTCCCCTATCCGTTGTGGCATGATCATCATGGTTGGAGATGCCATTCCTAAAGCCAACAACAATACAGTGTGGACTGGGTGCTTTTTACATGGCACCAGCATATAACATGTCATCATCATCATCATCATCATTGAACATCCATTTTCCATGCTGGCATGGGTTGGATGGTTTGACCAGAGTTGTTGAGGCCAGGGGCCACACCAGCCTCCATTGTCCTTTCTAGCAGTTCTCAAAATAAGGGTAGAGGAATATTGCAAAGCTGTGACATGAGGAGATATTGATAAATTTAGTATAGCTTATAATGTACGGAAAAATGGAGACCACCTCCCCCTGTGGGATGAAGTTAAAATAATAGACAGAGAAGACCACTGGAAAATATGAAAACTAAAAGAAGCATCACATATGCTAGGACACAAAAACCTCCTAAGCAGACCAAGTGCTAATATGAATAGCATATGGGAACCAGTATTAAGGAAGGATAGGAGAATATTAGATTTATATGCCCTAAAATTCACTCCATGATTGCTCACAGGGATATGGTGTAGTGGTTAAGAGCACAGACTACTAACCCCAAGATTCCGAGTTCAATTCCAGGAATAATAATAATATCAAATAACACCTTAGGAATGAGTACCTAGGTTCGAAAATTCCCAAGACACCTGATGAAGGCTGGAGGGTATATCAACCGAAACGTTGTGTTAACAACAAAGATGAGGACAAATCTCTATCAAATGTAAATGATGTAAATAATGTTACTCAAGAGTCTAAAGCTATTTTCCATGTATCAAATTCTAATTTAGTCAAAGAGTGAAATTTTGTCTTCTTTAAATCCTCCAGTTGCTGTTGTCATTGCTGTTTTACCCCAACCTAGCAATAATTGAGTGGTTTATCAAAGACATTCTAAGTGGGACGAGCTTATATGTTTGTACATTAAGGACAACTTTATCAAATGTATATGTTTATAAGAGGATAGAGTGTGAATTAAAGGAAACTTGACTGCTATTTCAAGCTGGTCGAGTAATGATGTAGAAGTTGTCTCATTATGCAGAGGGAGATTAGATAACAGTGAGATCAAAAGGGCCATAAATAGGGAGAACTGGCATAGCGTTTCTGTTTGTTTGTTTTTTTTTTTTGAAAGATATTTATAACCAGACAAGTTATAATGAAAGTTTTCAGAAGAGTCAAGTTAAAATCATGATCATAAAGAACATTGCAATTTTTCTAACAAGAAGAACTGATGTTAAATTACATCTCTTGCTAAATCTAATGAGATGTTCATAGAGAACAAAATAGAAATAACTCGATGGCTTGTAGTTGCTGACTATGAAAAGGTATCGACAATAGCAATTACAATAATATTAATGGTTGTTATGTTGGTCCATATTTTTGCTTGTAGTTGGAGAGGAAATATGACATAAAATAAGGAAATAACAGAAGAAAAAAATAATATGGGAGAAATTACTCAAAATATGAGATTAAAGATATTTTGTTATTATAGAATGTTTTCTTTAAAATTGTGGTTTTGTTTTTCATAATTTTGTTCTATTTTATGTATTTATTAAGTTTACAAATAAATTTACAAATAACTTCAGAATGGGAGGAAGAGTAAAGAATATGAAGCTCTCTTGGACTGTGGAGCAAAAAAGAAAAGTCCATTGTTTGACAACAATCTCTGTACAACAGCACAAAAACCAATGTCTAGTCTATATGGCTCCATTTTTACAGTTATTCAAAAGCAGACTGCATTATAACAAACTTGGAAGGGAGATTTATGGCAAATTTGATGGAACTTTTTTTTATTATTTTACGTCTGTTATGCAATTGAATACAAGGGTCTTTTGTGATGATGAAGTACTAGCTGGGTGTTATATGATATATGTTACACTTTGGGCTGATATAAATGGATGTACGTTAGTCTTTCTCACTCCCTCTCAATATATATATACAGAATATATATATATATATATATATATATATATCCCATGGTGAATACACACAACAATATATTACTGAACTGTCAATGAGTGTTATGCTCTGCAAAAGTTATAGTGTTAGCTGTTGATGGTTTATATGAGATAAATTTTTATAACAAATTTCAGCTTTAACTGACAACTTCTGCACAGCATAAAATTCAATTTAGCTAACAATTTCTGTATTGTAATAAAATGAAGTGTTACCAGTATGTATGCTGAAAAAAAAAAAAAAAAAAATTATGTATTGTGTCATTTTGCATTGTTACTGCAGTAGCGAAGATGGTTCAGTCAGTTCTATTACTTGATTCAATTCCAGCATTACAACTAAGACTTATTTAAATGTCTTCTCCACCATTCGTCTTTCTTGTCTGCTTTAGTATTATTAACGATGGCAGAAGAAAACCGATCTATCTAAATGTGAGATTGATATTTTATCCATACACTCATTATACTTTAGGGGTTGAGAAATGTGGTAATAGTTAATTAGTAAATAATTCTGCTTAAAAAAAAAAACAGAGAGAAGGAAAACGAAAGCTAGAGATTGATATACAGTTCTATATTTAAGAGATGAAGAATTATGTACATTATTTACATTTGACGAATATTTGTCCTCATCTTGTTTGTTGTTAACACAATGTTTCAGCTGATATACCCTCCAGCCTTCATCAGGTGACTTGGGAAAATTCCGAACCTGGGTTCTCATTCCTAAGGTATTTTTCGATGCTATTATTATTATTATTATTATTATTATTCAGGTCACTGCTTGGAATCGAACTCGGAATCTTGGGGTAGTAGCTCACGCTCTTAACCACTACACTATGTTATGTCCAGTAAATATAACATTATATTGATTGGAGTGTTATTTATTGTGGCCAACATATTGCAGTGTTTGTACAAGTGACACGCATGCCCTTATCAAGAACTGCTGCTTTTAGTATTACATAAGAGATCAGATGTATAAGAAATTATTTAATATTAGTTTGCGTTTGTTTTAATGTTCATATATTGGAATGGAAATTGACTTATTACTTGAATCAACATTGATTTATGTTCCACATAAATTCATACATGTGTATATATTTATGTTTGTTATAGAAATCTCAGAATTAATACACAAAT